>NW_027195199.1:0-117500 GCF_038502225.1 Cherax quadricarinatus | reverse complement strand
CAGAATTTTTAACACATACTTCCTCTCAGTTTTTACACAGGAGGATACCAGCGATATTCCAGTAATGATAAATTATGTAGAACAGGACGATAATAAACTGTGCACGATTAGGGTCACAAGTGACATGGTCCTTAGGCAAATAGATAAATTAAAACCTAGCAAATCCCCAGGCCCCGATGAACTGTATGCAAGGGTTCTAAAGGAATGTAAAGAGGAGCTTAGCACACCTTTGGCTAATCTTTTCAACATATCACTACAAACTGGCATGGTGCCAGATAAGTGGAGAATGGCAAATGTGATACCTATTTTCAAAACAGGTGACAGGTCCTTAGCTTCGAACTATAGACCAATAAGCCTAACCTCCATAGTGGGAAAATTTATGGAATCAATAATTGCCGAGGCAGTTCGTAGCCACCTTGAAAAGCATAAATTAATCAACGAATCTCAGCATGGTTTTACAAAGGGGCGTTCCTGCCTTACGAATTTATTAACTTTTTTCACTAAGGTATTTGAGGAGGTAGATCATGGTAATGAATATGATATTGTGTATATGGACTTCAGTAAGGCTTTTGACAGGGTCCCACATCAGAGACTATTGAAGAAAATTAAAGCACATGGAATAGGAGGAGAAATTTTTTCCTGGATAGAGGCATGATTGACAAATAGGCAGCAGAGAGTTTGCATAAATGGGGAGAAATCAGAGTGGGGAAGCGTCACGAGCGGTGTTCCACAGGGGTCAGTGTTGGGCCCCCTGCTGTTCACAATCTACATAAACGACATAGATGAGGGCATAAAGAGCGACATCGGCAAGTTTGCCGATGACACCAAAATAGGCCGTCGAATTCATTCTGACGAGGACATTGGAGCACTCCAGGAAGATTTGAATAGACTGATGCAGTGGTCGGAGAAGTGGCAGATGCAGTTTAATATAGACAAATGCAAAGTTCTAAATGTTGGACAGGACAATAACCATGCCACATATAAACTAAATAATGTAGATCTTAATATTACGGATTGCGAAAAAGATTTAGGAGTTCTGGTTAGCAGTAATCTGAAACCAAGACAACAGTGCATAAGTGTTCGCAATAAAGCTAATAGAATCCTTGGCTTCATATCAAGAAGCATAAATAATAGGAGTCCTCAGGTTGTTCTTCAACTCTATACATCCTTGGTTAGGCCTCATTTAGATTATGCTGCACAGTTTTGGTCACCGTATTACAGAATGGATATAAATTCTCTGGAAAATGTACAAAGGAGGATGACAAAGTTGATCCCATGTATCAGAAACCTTCCCTATGAGGATAGACTAAGGGCCCTGAATCTGCACTCTCTAGAAAGACGTAGAATTAGGGGGGATATGATTGAGGTGTATAAATGGAAGACAGGAATAAATAAAGGGGATGTAAATAGTGTGCTGAAAATATCTAGCCTAGACAGGACTCGCAGCAATGGTTTTAAGTTGGAAAAAATCAGATTCAGGAAGGATATAGGAAAGTACTGGTTTGGTAATAGAGTTGTGGATGAGTGGAACAAACTCCCGAGTACAGTGATAGAGGCCAGAACGTTGTGTAGCTTTAAAAATAGGTTGGATAAATACATGAGTGGGTGTGGGTGGGTGTGAGTTGGACCTGATAGCTTGTGCTACCAGGTCGGTTGCCGTGTTCCTCCCTTAAGTCAATGTGACCTGACCTGACTAGGTTGGGTGCATTGGCTTAAGCCGGTAGGAGACTTGGACCTGCCTCGCATGGGCCAGTAGGCCTTCTGCAGTGTTCCTTCGTTCTTATGTTCTTATGTTCTTATGTTCTTATGTGGTAATGCTTTATTTACAGCTAGCAAAGTCAGGGTATTTCTCCAGAATGGTCAGCAATATACCACTGTGGATAAAATACTTTGCCATTTCAAATTCTTGGGTATTTGTGAAAAACTTCAACCTAAACTCTTAAGATTGTTCTCATTCTTGAACTTCAAGGTGCAATGTGTGTGTGTGTGTGTGTGTGTGTGTGTGTGTGTGTGTGTGTGTGTGTGTGTGTGGTTCCTGGTACATCAACGAGCAGTACAAATACCCGTAGTTATTTGTAGCGTCGTGGCAGCCGGCCGGTAGCAACATTAATGTCTATTGTCTTGCAAGAACCGGATGGACGAACCGGCATACAGCCGGCGTGGATGAAGACAAGCTGCAGCCCCAGGCTTTTACTGGAAGAACACCCCAAGAGCATCGCTCTTGGGGTGTCTGATGGATTTGGCCAAATTACAGAGTATTCCCGCTCTATAATAACAGTATTCAGTAGTCTCAGATTGATGTCTTGATCACATATTTATGAAAATACTTGTAGCCATAATTTTTGAAGGGGTGGAGGGGTAAGCTAGCGGAAGGCCTCGGTCAGATGACCAAAAGCTCCAGCTGTGTGCCATCATAAGACTAAGACCCGCGTCAGGAAACACTTGTCCTGTTTCCTGACGAACCTTACCTAACTAGGCAGAAGACTTCCCTGTTCAACTCATCGTACAAATGATTTACCATTTGTGACGAAACACACGCTCGTGGTGGAATAACACGTCAGCTCTGCCAGACGAAAACAAAAATAGATTTATGTACGTTAACCTAGACTAGCCTATCTGAGACTAACCTATCTGAGAAGGGCAAGTATATTATAATTTCTGGTCGAGAGAGCAGATATGCACGACAGACAATTCGCATAAAATGGGGGGCCATAGTCATAATAAGAGAACACTGTGTCAACATCCGTGGCCCAAGAAATCTGTTATCAACAGATATCAAAAGTTTTTCTTGAAGGAAAGTAGATGTTTCCAAGCAGAAACTGGATCGCTGAGTGATCTATGTGTCACCACAGCCAGATTTTGATGGCCTTGCAGGCCTGCGTGCCACTAGCAGCAACAGACTGATTGATCAAATAATCAGCGTGGTAACCTGCCTCAACTTGGGCTACGAGGGCATAAAAATCCTCGGAATCTCTTACAGGTAAGTCACAGGTAAGTAGTTGTGCGCATACTGGTGTCTACCTGGAGTCGATTCCAGGGGTCACCG
Source organism: Cherax quadricarinatus (assembly GCF_038502225.1). NCBI lineage: Eukaryota > Metazoa > Arthropoda > Malacostraca > Decapoda > Parastacidae > Cherax > Cherax quadricarinatus. The sequence continues at coordinate 114,454 of NW_027195199.1, read as the reverse complement.
CCCCCGCAGCCCGGTCCCAGGCCAGGCGTCCCGGTTACTGATCTGACTGACCAGGCTGTTAATACTAGACGCACGCAGTCCAATGTATGCATCATAGCCTGGCTGATCAGGAACTGACCTGAGGAATTTTTCGTTTCTTCTTGAAGACAGCCAGGGGTCTGTTGGGTATCTACATCCAGAATTTTGCAGGTGTAAATTATGATATATCTTGCTGACCTACGTTCCAAGGAATACAGCTCAAGATAATCAAGTGTTGTCGGTAGTTTAGATGTTTGACTGAACGCATTTATAGGAGTGAGGGTTCTCTCTGAGTTCTCTAGTCTTTATTTTTCCTATCTTGAAGGGGGTCTTCAGTATATATTAATATTCCAGCCTAGAGAGAACGAGTGACTTAAAGAACATCATCACTGGCTCACTGTCTCTTGCGGTGAATGTTTTAGTTATCCAACTTATCGTTGTTCTCACCGCTGCCATGATAACATTGTGATCTTTGAACGTAAGTCTCTGCGACTTTGTCACTACCAAGTCCCTCACACTCAACTTCCGCACTACTGGATGATTTTAATGTTATTTTGTACTCCGTTTGTCTTTAATTTTTCAACTTTTCCAAAGCGAGTAAATTAAATTTATCATCTTCGAAAATCATATTGCCGTCAGTGGTCCAATGGAAGACTTGGTTTGTATCAGCTTGAAGGCTCGCTGTGTCCTCAATGAACGCCACTCATGCAAATTTTAGTATCGTCTGCAAAGGATGATACGGTGCCATGATTTATGTCCCTGTCTGTTATCAGATATAAGAGTGAAAAGAAGTGGGGTGGGTACCGTGCCTACAGCACATGACATTTCTCTGTTGTTGCTATCATTTCATTCTATTTACTATTATCGCTTGGGTTCTAATTGTTAAGAAGTTGAATATCCTTCTACCTACTTTTCCAGTTATTCATTTTGGTTGCACTTGTCGAAGGCTCTTGTAAAGTTGGTGTACATTACATATGCATTTTGCTTGTCTTCCAGTGAAACCAAAACCATGTCGTAATGATCTAGCAATTGCGACAGGCAGGAACCACCTGCTGTAAACACATGATGCTCTGGTTATGGAGTTGTTGTGATTCCATATGATTAGCAGTCTTGCTTCTTAATATCCTTTCCAAGATTTTGATAACGTGGCGTTTTTTGCAGTTGCTTTACTGTCACGCTAGTGGAGAGGGGCCATTTGAGTGTTTTTTTTTTTTTTTTTTTTTTAAGTCTGGGATAACACCTGTGTCCAAGCTCCTTCTCCAAGAAATATGTAAGGCTTGAGGTAATCGTTTCTTGAAATTATTAACGAAAAAAGAGTTCCATGAGTCTGGGGCTGAGGGGCAGAGTGGCCAGGTGGATACACTATTTCTCAGTATTGTGGGTATCTGGGGGATTCATGTAGTTGCTGCGGGTATTGAGTGGATGGTTGAGCCACAAAGTGATATACACTATAAACTTAATGGAGAACATCAAGTCTTGAAATTCTCTCAGGTCCATTATTCATGTAAATAACCTGCCATGAGGTCCATCTGGAAAGTAAATCTTGTTGGCCCCCTAAGACACAAGCTACATTATTCAGATGTTTTATTTTTATTTATTTATTTTTTTTTTTTTTTTTTTTTTTTTTTGTGGGGGGGGGGGGGGGGTAAATCACCGTCTGAATAGTTAAAGTGGCTGGAACAATTAACCACGGAGACGTAAACACCATGTTCTGAACCTGTGAGAGGTCACTCTCACCAGAAGAAGAAGAAGAAGAAGAAGAAGAAGAAGAAGAAGAAAACTGAAGAAGAAGTTTTGGTTCGAGTTATTAATATCCCTGGATAACCCGGGAAAGTGAAGCAATGTGATTTATTTCCAGTGAGGACCGCCAGTGCCCTTCCTCAAGATATAACCTACATTATGCCAGTAACACTCTGGTAGGTACCTACATACATTCTTCAGGGTGAACAGGGATAACAGGTGTGAGGGGGAGACTTGCCCATATATCCTACCTCGCCCGGGACTCAACCCTCGCGGTTGTGAACCAGTCTTTTTACCACTGAGCTACAGGGTACCTGAAGGTGGGATGGATGAAGATGATGCTTTTAAAAACGGAAGAGTTTAGGGAAAAGCGCAAGTCGATCAACCGATACCGTGATTGTGTATCCCAAATCTGCTATGAACCCCGTGGGTTCATCCAGCACCTGGGAAGTGGATCGTAAGCCAGATCTAACCTAAGGGAAATGAGCCGTTCACCTGCATCCATAAAGAATGATCGTCTCCCTCTGAAGCTCCTGTAGCTGCTGAGCCCTTGACAACATCCTCATTGCCCTACTGAGGGCTCTCTTTGGACTCAGGGTGACAGATATCAGCACTACGCTTAAGCCGCAGCCTATGTGATGGAATATGACTGGGAAAACATAGTAATCGTCCCCAGGGTGTGACTTTCACATACAGTAGTGCAGCGGCACACTGCTAATGTATTCAGTAATCCTCAATAAATAACATAGTTTGTGCACAGGAGGCTTGATGAGCCGTGTGTGTGTGTGTGTGTGTGTGTGTGTGTGTGTGTGTGTGTGTGTGTGTGTGTGTGTGTGTGTGTGTGTGTGTGTGTGTGTGTGTGGCGCTGTATTCCAGTAACGAGAAACCAATACTGAGGAAGGTTAGTTTAAACGGAAAATACTGATGTACTTCATCAGTGGCATCTGAGTGCCTCGCTTCTCAGCCTGCCTCGCTTCTCAGCCTGCCTCACTTCTCAGCCTGCCTCGCTTCTCAGCCTGCCTCACTTCTCAGCCTGCCTCGCTTCTCAGCCTGCCTCACTTCTCAGCCTGCCTCGCTTCTCAGCCTGCCTCACTTCTCAGCCTGCCTTGCTTCTCAGCCTGCCTCACTTCTCAGCCTGCCTCACTTCTCAGCCTGCCTCACTTCTCAGCCTGCCTTGCTTCTCAGTCTGCATTGCCTCTCAGCCTGCATTGCCTCTCAGCCTGCATTGCCTCTCAGCTTGCCTCATCTTTCAGTCTGCCTCACTTCTCAGCCTGCCTTGCTTCTCAGCCTGCCTTGGTTCTAGGCCTGCCTCGCCTCTCAGCCTGCCTCGCCTCTCAGCCTGCCTCGCTTCTCACCCTGCCTCGTCTCTCACCCTGCCTTGCTTCTCTGCCTGCCTCACTTCTAAGCCTGCCTCACTTCTTAGCCTGCCTTGCCTCTCAGCCTGCCTCACTTTTCAGCCTGTCTCGTCTCTCAGCCTGCCTCGCTTCTCAGCCTGCCTCACTTCCCAGCCTGTCTCGTCTCTCAGCCTGCCTTGCTTCTCAGCCTGCCTCACTTCTCAGCCTGCTTTGCTTCTCAGCCTACCTCGCCTCTCAGCCTGCCTCACTTCTCAGTCTGCCTTGCTTCTCAGCCTGCCTTGCTTCTCAGCCTGCCTTGCTTCTAGGCCTGCATTGCCTCTCAGCCTGCCTCACCTTTTATTCTGCCATGCTTCTCACCCTGCCTCGTCACTCAGCCTGCCTTGCTTCTCAGCCTGCCTTGCTTCTCAGCCTGCCTTGCTTCTCAGCCTGCCTCACTTCTTAGTCTGCCTTGCCTCTCAGCCTGCCTCACTTCTCAGCCTGTCTCGTCTCTCAACTTGCCTCGCTTCTCAGCCTGCCTCACTTCTCAGCCTGCTTCACTTCTCAGCCTACCTCGCCTCTCAGCCTGCCTTACTTCTCAGCCTGCCTCACTTCTCAGCCTGCCTTGCTTCTCAGCTTGCCTTGCTTCTAGGCCTGCATTGCCTCTCAGCCTGCCTCACCTTTTATTCTGCCTCGCTTTTCACCCTGCCTCATCTCTCACCCTGCCTTGCTTCTCAGCCTGCCTCGCTTCTCAGCCTGCCTCAATTCTTAGCCTGCCTTGCCTCTCAGCCTGCCTCACTTCTCAGCCTGCTTCGCTTCTCAGCCTGCATCGTTTTTTAGCCTGCCTGGCTTCTCAGCCTGCCTTGCCTTTCAGCCTGCCTCACCTCTCAGCCTGCCTCGCCTCTCAGCCTGCCTCGTCTCTCAGCCTGCCTCGCTTCTCAGCCTGCCTCGCCTCTCAGCCTGCCTCACTTTTCAGCCTGCCTCACTTCTCAGCCTGCTTTGCCTCTCAGCCTGCCTTGCCTCTTGGTCTGCCCCGCCTCTCAGCCTGCCTCACTTCTTAGCCTGCATTGCTTCTAAGCCTGCCTCGATTCTCAGCCTGCCTCACTTTTCAGCTTGCATTGCTTCTCAGCCTGCCTCGCTTCTAAGCCTGCCTTGCCTCTCAGCCTGCCTTGCTTTTCAGCCTGCCTTGCTTCTCAGCCTGCCTCGCTTTTCAGCCTGCCTCACTTCTCAGCCTGCCTCACTTCTCAGCCTGCCTTGCTTCTCAGCCTGCCTTGCTTCTCAGCCTGCCTCGCCTATCAGCCTGCCTAGCTTTTCAGCCTGCCTCGCCTCTCAGCCTGCCTCACTTCTTAGCCTGCATTGCTTCTCAGCCTGCCTCATTTCTCAGCCTGCCTCACCTCTCAGCCTGACTCACCTCTCAGCCTGCCTCGATTCTCAGCCTGCCTCACTTCACAGCCTGCATTGCTTCTCAGCCTGCCTCGCATCTAAGCCTGCCTTGCCTCTCAGCCTGCCTCGCTTCTCAGCCTGCCTCGCCTCTCAGCCTGCCTCGCTTTTCAGCCTGCCTCGCCTCTCAGCCTGCCTCACTTCTTAGCCTGCATTGCTTCTCAGCCTGCCTCATTTCTCAGCCTGCCTCGCCTCTAAGCCTGCCTCACCTCTCAGCCTGCCTCGATTCTCAGCCTGCCTCACTTCACAGCCTGCACTGCTTCTCAGCCTGCCTCACTTCTAAGCCTGCCTTGACTCTCAGCCTGCCTCACTTCTCAGCCTGCCTCGCCTCTCAGTCTGCCTCACTTCTCAGCTTGCCTTACTTCTCAGTCTGCCTCACTTCTCAGCCTGCCTCGCCTCTCAGCCTGCCTCGCCTCTCAGCCTGCCTCACTTTTCAGCCTGCCTCACTTCTCAGCCTGCCTCACTTCTCAGCCTGCCTCACTTCTCAGCCTGCCTCACTTCTCAGCCTGCCTCACTTCTCAGTCTGTCTCACTTCTCAGCCTGCCTTGCCTCTCAGCCTGCCTCGCCCTTGAGACTGCCTCACTTCTCAGCCTGCCTCGTCTCTCAGCCTGCCTCGTCTCTCAGCCTGCCTCGTCTCTCAGCCTGCCTCGTCTCTCAGCCTGCCTCGTCTCTCAGCCTGCCTCGTCTCTCAGCCTGCCTCGTCTCTCAGCCTGCCTCGTCTCTCAGCCTGCCTTGCTTCTCAGCATAAAGAGTAACCTGATGCATTAATGTTGTCCTTTAAGAAACCATACCACGGGCGGGGAAAGAACTCGCGATTAGAGAGTCATAAAACTCCAGACCGACGCTCTAACCACTGGGCCAGCTGGCTATAACAAGATTCGTCCAACTATGTATATTTATCCACCATAGGAAAGTTAGAATAGACACCACTGTGACCTATGCTAACCTTCCTATGATGTATAAATATACCTAGGTGGACGAATCTTATTGTAGCCAGTTGGCCCAATAGCTAGCGCGTCGGTCTGTAGTTTTATGACTGACCGCGGGTTCTATTCCCACCCGTGGTATGGTTTGTTTGCAATCGTGTCATTACGATTTCGCTTGTTTGAGAAACAAGCGAAATCGGTGTTTTGAGAAACGTATCGTACTTGCTTAATAACCAGCCATGAATGACAAGACACACTGACAATGCTGTCAGTCATGAACACGGTCATGCTATCAGCCTTGAACACGGTCATGCTGTCAGCCTTGGACACGGTCATGCTGTCAGTCTTGAACACGGTCATGCTGTCAGCCTTGAACACGGTCATGCTGTCAGCCTTGAACACGGTCATGCTGTCAGCCTTGGACACGGTCATGCTGTCAGTCTTGAACACGGTCATGCTGTCAGCCTTGAACACGGTCATGCTGTCAGCCTTGAACACGGTCATGCTGTCAGCCTTGGACACGGTCATGCTGTCAGTCTTGAACACGGTCATGCTGTCAGCCTTGAACACGGTCATGCTGTCAGCCTTGAACACGGTCATGCTGTCAGCCTTGAACACGGTCATGCTGTCAGCCTTGAACACGGTCATGCTGTCAGTCTTGAACACGGTCATGTTGTCAGTCATGAATACGGTCATGCTGTCAGCTTTGAACACCGTCATGCTGTCTGTCATGAATACGGTCATGCTGTCAGCCTTAAAGTAATTTTCAGGATGTGACAGCATACAGTGTGCATGTGACAGAATTCAGTGTGTAACAACATACAGTATGAGTGACAGCCTACAGTGTGAGTGACAGCATACAGTGTGAGTGACAGCCTACAGTGAGGGTGACAGCATACAGTGTGAGTGACAGCATACAGTGTGAGTGGCAGCATGCAGTGTGAGGGACAGCATACAGTGTGAGTGACAGCATACAGTGTAAGCGACAGCATACAGTGTGACAGCATACAGTGTGACAGCATACAGTGTGACATCATACAGTGGGAGTGACAGCATACAGTGTGACAGCATACAGTGTGTCAACATACAGTGTGAGTGACAGCATACAGTGTAAGTGACAGCATACAGTGTGAGTGACAGCATACAGTGTGAGTGACAGCATACAGTGTGAGTGACAGCATACAGTGTAAGTGACAGCATACAGTGTGAGTGACAGCATACAGTGTGAGTGACAGCATACAGTGTGAGTGACAGCATACAATGTGAGTGACAACATACAGTGTAAGCGACAGCATACAGTGTGTCAACATACAGTGTGAGTGACAGCATACAGTGTGTCAACATACAGTGTGAGTGACAGCATACAGTGTGTCAACATACAGTGTGAGTGACAGCATACAGTGTGTCAACATACAGTGTGAGTGACAACATACAGTGTAAGCGACAGCATACAGTGTGACAGCATACAGTGTGTCAACATACAGTGTGAGTGACAGCATACAGTGTGAGTGACAGCATACAGTGTGAGTGACAACATACAGTGTAAGTGACAGCATACAGTGTGAGTGACAGCATACAGTGTGAGTGACAGCATACAGTGTGAGTGACAGCATACAGTGTGAGTGACAACATACAGTGTAAGCGACAGCATACAGTGTGACAGCATACAGTGTGTCAACATACAGTGTGAGTGACAGCATACAGTGTAAGTGACAGCATACAGTGTGAGTGACAGCATACAGTGTGAGTGACAGCATACAGTGTGAGTGACAGCATACAGTGTGAGTGACAGCATACAGTGTAAGTGACAGCATACAGTGTGAGTGACAGCATGCAGTGTGAGTGACAGCATACAGTGTGAGTGACAGCATACAGTGTAAGTGACAGCATACAGTGTGAGTGACAGTATACAGTGTGAGTGACAGCATACAGTGTAAGCGACAGCATACAGTGTGACAGCATACAGTGGGAGTAACAGCATACAGTGTGACAGCATACAGTGTGTCAACATACAGTGTGAGTGACAGCATACAGTGTGACAGCATACAGTGTAAGCGACAGCATACAGTGTGACAGCATACAGTGTGTCAACATACAGTGTGAGTGACAGCATACAGTGTGACAGCATACAGTGTGTCAACATACAGTGGGAGTGACAGCATACAGTGTGACAGCATACAGTGTGTCAACATACAGTGTGAGTGACAGCATACAGTGCAAGTGACAGCATACAGTGTAAGTGACAGCATACAGTGTGAGTGACAGCATACAGTGTGAGTGACAGCATACAGTGTGAGTGACAGCATACAGTGTGAGTGACAGCATACAGTGTAAGTGACAGCATACAGTGTGAGTGACAGTATATAGTGTGAGTGACAGCATACAGTGTGAGTGACAGCATACAGTGTGAGTGACAGCATACAGTGTAAGCGACAGCATACAGTGTGACAGCATACAGTGGGAGTGACAGCATACAGTGTGACAGCATACAGTGTGACAGCATACAGTGTGTCAACATACAGTGTGAGTGACAGCATACGGTGTGTCAACATACAGTGTGAGTGACAGCATACGGTGTGTCAACATACAGTGTGACAGCATAGAGTGAGTGACAGCATACAGTGTGTCAACATACAGTGTGACAGCATAGAGTGAGTGACAGCATACGGTGTGTCAACATACAGTGTGACAGCATACAGTGTGAGTGACTGCATACGGTGTGTCAACATACAGTGTGAGTGACAGCATACGGTGTGTCAACATACAGTGTGAGTGACAGCATACAGTGTGTGTGACAGCATACAGTGTGACAGCATACAGTGTGACAGCATACAGTGTGACAGCATATAGTGTGACAGCATACAGTGTGAGTGACAGCATACAGTGTGACAGCATACAGTGTGAGTGACAGCATACAGCGTGAGTGACAGCATACAGTGTGACAGCATACAGTGAGACAGCATACAGTGTGAGTGACAGCATACAGTGTGACAGCATACAGTGAGACAGCATACAGTGTGACAGCATACAGTGTGAATGACAGCATACAGTGTGACAGCATACAGTGTGAGTGACAGCATACAGTGTGACAGCATACAGTGAGACAGCATACAGTGAGACAGCATACAGTGAGACAGCATACAGTGTGAATGACAGCATACAGTGTGACAGCATACAGTGAGACAGCATACAGTGTGAGTGACAGCATACAGTGTGACAGCATACAGTGTGACAGCAGTGTGACAGCATACAGTGTGACAGCATACAGTGTGACAGCATACAGTGAGACAGCATACAGTGTGAGTGACAGCATACAGTGTGACAGCATACAGTGTGACAGCATACAGTGTGACAGCATACAGTGTGAGTGACAGCATACAGTGTGACAGCATACAGTGTGACAGCATACAGTGTGACAGCATACAGTGTGAGTGACAGCATACAGTGTGACAGCATACAGTGTGACAGCATACAGTGTGACAGCATACAGTGTGACAGCATACAGTGTGACAGCATACAGTGTGACAGCATACAGCATCTTAGGAAAAATAATGTAACAGTCTTTGTGTACTTTTCCCCTCTCTCATCTAATATTATGTTGCTAATGTTACTTTCGTTAATAATTAAAGCGAAAATATAATTCTTTATAGTATTAGTTGACTTATATCTTCAGCTACATTTATAGGCAGGGTGTAACACACAACAAACTACACTCTGTGATCACAAATTTGAGTTACGATTGGCTACTTCTAAAAGACCCGGGCCGGGAGAATACCGGCGAATAAATAATAATAAAAAAAAAAAAAGATTGGCTACCTGCGCTGCTGGCGGAACTACTTGCTATCTTGTTTGATTTCTGGAGTGAGTTTCGAGCCAGGACTCCTGGTCTCACACCAACACCGTCTCCTCTGTATTCTGTCTGGGAGAACGTTGTTCTCCTCTGTTTGTGTCATGTAGACTCAGATTTCTGGTAGAGCTTGTATTTATTGGTGAGCCGGGATTGCATCTCGTTCTCTGTGCAACTCTGTGCACAGAGTCTTATTGAGAATTGGTGATTTCTGACATTTTCTGAAGTTGGCTGGTGTGGGAAACTCGCTGTGTTTGAGATCTCGAGTCTAACTCTGGCCTACAGTACCTTGTAGATAAATGGGTCAGAGAACCGACAAGTTGATAAATTAAACACATGTGCAACAGTTGGATACGTTTTTTTTTTTTTTTGTGAAAACGTTTGGCCACGCAGTGGCTTCATCAGTCCAATATGAAGAAGAATGGTGGAGATCAAAAGGATCTTCACTATTCTTCTTTGTACTGGGCTGATAAAGCCAGTGTGTGGCAAACGTTTCCACAATAAATGTACCTAAGTGATACACATGCCACATGAGTCTAATTTCTTCAGTACCTTGTGCTGACTGACATCTACACACTGTCGTAGTCGGAGCTTCAAAGTTGACGAACCCAGGTTCAGGATTTTTTTTTTTGCCTTGTATGGATGACTTATCGCTTGTCCTTAGTTAGAATCGTTGCTTGGCTGACGCTGTGCTGCTCACAGCTACTCTGTACATTTTGCTGTGGCGGCGAACTGGTCGCTTTGCTGTTCAAGCAAGCTGTTCTTAATTCTTCTCTGGGTCAAAGTTTAGTATATTTAGGGATTTGTTTCATTAGTAAGGTTCTAAATCGAGTCTAACCGAGCACACTACACACACACACACACACACACACACACACACACACACACACACACACACACACACACACACACACACACACACACACACACACACACACACACACACACACACACACACACACACACACACACACACACACACTCACACATACATACACACACACACACACACACACACACACACACACACACACACACACACACACACACACACACACACACACAGTGAGTGCATGTGTCGAGTGGGGTTCCACAAGGGTCAGTCATAGGTCCGGTGCTGTTTCTTATATAAGAACATAAGAAAGAAGGAACACTGCAGCAGGCCTTCTGACCCATGCGGAGCAGGTCCATGTCAAACCCCCGGCTTAGACTAATGGCCCACCCAGTCAGGCCACCTCCACTTAAGGAAGGAGCAAGGCACCTGACCCAGTAGCACCAGCAAGTCGGGTCCAACTCACACCCACCCACACCCACTCATGTATTTTTCTAACCTATTTTTCAAACTACACAACATCTTAGTTTCTATGACGGTACTCGGGAGTTTGTTCCACTCATCCACAACTCTATTACCAAACCAGTGCTTTCCTATATCCTTCCTGAATCTGAAATTTTCCAGCTTAAACCCATTGCTGCGAGTCCTGTCTAGCCTAGATATTTTTAGCACGCTACTTACATTCCTATTTTCCATTTATACACCTCAATCATATCCCCCTAATTCTACGCCTTTCTAGAGAAGGGATAGTCATATCGTTTAAATGGCTCCTGGAGTTTAACCTCAGCAAGTGCAGAGTTATGAAGCTTGGGGAAGGACAAAAGAGACCGCAGACGGAGTACGGCCTAAGAGGTCAGAGGCTGCGAAACTCACTCAAGGCAAAGGTTCTTGGGTGAGTATCATACCGAGCACGTCTCCTGAGACGCACATCGACCAAATAACTGCTTTAGCATATGGGTGCCTGGCAAACCTGAGAACAGCGTTTAGACATCTAAGTAAGGAATCATTCACCACACTGTACACCGTTTACGTGAGGCCCATATTGGAGTATGCAGCACCAGTATGGAACCCACATTTGGTCAAACACGTCAAGAAATTAGAGAATGTGCCAAAGATTTGCAACAAGACTAGTCCCGGAGCTGAAGGGTTTGTTCTACGAGAATAGGTTAAGAGAACTCAACATGACAACACTGAAAGATAGGAGGGACAGGGGAGACATGATAACAACATATAAAATACTGAGAGAAATTGATAAGGTGGACAGGGACAGGATGTTCCAGAGATATGAAACAGCAACAAGGGGTCACAATCGGAAGCTAAAAACTCAGATGAATCACAGGGATGTTAAGAAGTATTTCTTCAGTCACAGAGCTCCAGTTGGACCCCATCATTCTTTCACCGATTTTGGCCCTCGTCCAGTGTCAATAATGTTGTCTGTAGTACCTTTGTAATGTCTGTTACATGTTTTTTTTTTTTTTTTTTTTTTTTTTTTTTTTTTTTTTTTTTTTTTTGTGTGTGTGTGTGGGTGTGGGTGTGTGGGTGTATGTGTGTGTGTGTACTCATCTAATTCACCTAATTGTGGTTGCAGGGGTCGAGACTCAGCTCCTGGCCCCTCCTCTTCACTGATCGCTACTACGTCCTCTCCCTCTCTGCTTCCTGAGCTTTGTCATACCTCTTCTTAAAACTATGTATGGTTCCTGCCTCCACTACTTCACTTGCTAGGCTATTCCACTTCCTGACGACTCTATGACGGAAGAAATGCTTCCTAACGTCCCTGTGACTCGTCTGAGTCTTCAGCTTCCAGTTGTGACCCCTTGTTTCTGTGTCCCCTCTCTGGAACATCCTGTCTCTGTCCACCTTGTCTATTCCCCGCAGTATCTTGTATGTTGTTATCATGTCTCCCCTGACCCTTCTGTCCTCCAGTGTCGTCAGTCCGATTTCCCTCAACCTTTCCTCGTACGACATTCCCCTGAGCTCTGGTTGCAAACCTTTGTACTTTCTCTAACTTCTTGACGTGCTTGACCAGGTGTGGGTTCCAGACTGGTGCTGCATACTCCAGTATGGGCCCAACATACACAGTGTACAGTGTCTTGAACCAGGCGCCCGTATGCTGCAGCAGTTATTTGGTTGATGTGTGCCTCCGGTGACTTGCTCGATGTTATGGTCACCCCAAGGTCTTTCTCCCTGAGTGAGGTCTGTGGTCTTTGTCCACCTAGCCTATACTCTGTCTGCGGTCTTCTTTGCCCCTCCCCAATCTTCATGGCTTTGCATTTGGCAGGGTTAAATTCGAGAAGCCAGTTTCTGGACCACATGTCCAGCCTGTCCAGGTCTCTTTGCAGTCCTGCCTCATCCTCATCCGATTTAATTCTTCTCATCAGCTTCACATCATCTGCGAATAGGGACGCTTCAGAGTCTATTCCTTCCATCATGTCGTTCGCATATATCGTCACAGGCGCCCACTGTGATACCTCTTCACGTACCATGACTCGTTGTTGCCTCCCTGTCAGGTATTCCCTGATCCATTGCAGTGCCCTCCCTGTTATATGCGCCTGATCCTCCAGCTTCTGCACTAATCTCTTGTGAGGAACTGTGCCAAAGGTCTTCCTGCAGTCCAGGAAAATGCAATCAACCCATCCCTCTCTCTCGTGTCTTACTTCTGTTACCTTGTCATAAAACTCCAGAAGGTTTGTGACACAGAATTTGCCTTCCATGAACCCATGCTGGTTTTCATTTATAATCTTGTTCCGTTCCAGGTGCTCCACCACTCTCCTCCTGATAATCTTCTCCATAACTTTGCATGATCTGCACGGAGTTGCTGAACACCACAAATGAGGTAGTTGAAGTTCTATCAATAAAGACTGAGAACCAAAACCTAGTCATTGTGGTTGTATACAAGCCACCAGATGCAACCTCACAACAGTTCAAGGAACAGCTATTGAAAATGGATTACTGTTTGGAAAACCTTCCAGCTCCATCCCCAAACATCTTACTGCTTGGTGATTTGAACCTAAGGCATACAAAATGGAAGAATGTAGCAAATAATGTTATAGCTGAAACAATCCCCGGAGGTAGCGCAGATGAAAGGTCACACACACATGAGCTACTAAGTCTCTGCGAAAAACACACCTTAAGCCAGCAGATAGTGGAGCCAACAAGACTAGAAAACACACTTGACCTTATCTTCACAAATAATGAGGACCTGATAAGAGACATAAGAATATAAAAAACAACTAATTCCGATCACAACCTAATCGAAGTCCAGACGTACATGCATAGGGGTCCTGATCAGCAGAATGCATGTACCTGTGAAGGTGTCTTCACAAAATGCAACTTCAACAACAAGAACATCAACTGGGACCAGGTAAACCATGTCCTAAACGAAACATGTTGGGAAGATGTCTTAAATGACATGGATCCAAACCAGTGCCTTGAAAGGATCAACTTCCTGGTAGCCGAAGCATGTTCTAGGCATATTCCCCTAAGAAAGAAGAAGAGCAGGAGTAAACTGGAAAGAGAAAGACGCTCCCTCTACAGAAGACGACGAAGAGTCACTGAGCTCCTCAGGAGTGCTAGAATATCTGATACACGAAAGGAGGCGCTGACCAGGGAAGTGGAAACTATCGAACTTAAGTTAAATGACTCTTACAGGAACCAGGAGAGGCAGGAGGAGCTTAAAGCTATTAGTGAAATTGAAAGAAATTCAAAATATTTCTTTTCATATGCCAAAAACAAGGCAAATACCACATCTAGTATCGGGCCCTTACTCAGACAGGATGGGACTTACACAGATGACAAGGAAATGAGTGAAATATTGAAATCCCAGTACGACTCTGTGTTTAGTGAACCACTAATCGGTCTGAGGATCGACGACCCAAATGATTTCTTCATGTGATGAATGGTTTTGAAAACCGACAAGTTAAAGAATTGAGACACCTATGCAACACATGGGAATCTTTATTGAAGAAACGTTTCGCCACACAGTGGCTTCATCAGTCCAATACAAAGTAGAAATGGGTAAGGAGAGTAGAAGTATGAGGTAATCAGTCCCTCAACCTGGATTCGATGTGTTCAGTCCATCACTTACTACAAGAGTGATGGACTGAACACATCGAATCCAGGTTGAGGGACTGATTACCTCATACTTCTACTCTCCTTACCCATTTCTACTTTGTATTGGACTGATGAAGCCACTGTGTGGCGAAACGTTTCTTCAATAAAGATTCCCATGTGTTGCATAAGTGTCTCATTTCTTCATGAATGAGCCTCAAAACTCCATAAATGTATGCCAGATTTCTGACATTACCCTAACTCCGATAGATTTCGAAAAAGCCATTGACAACATGCCTATGCACTCAGCCCCGGGCCCAGACTCGTGGAACTCTGTTTTCACTAAGAACTGCAAGAAACCCCTCTCGTGTGCCCTAAGTACACTATGGAGGAGGAGCTTGGACATGGGTGAAATTCCACAGTCACTTAAAACAACGGATATATCCCCACTCCATAAAGGTGGCAGCAAAGCATTAGCTAAGAACTATAGACCAATAGCTCTGACGTCCCACATCATAAAATTTTTTGAAAGAGTGCTAAGAAGCAGGATTGCAAATCACCTGGATTCCCAAAATCTGCACAATCCAGGGCAACATGGGTTCAGGGCAGGTCGCTCCTGCCTCTCACAACTACTGGATCACTATGACATGGCCTTGGATGCACTGGAAGAAAATCAGAATGCGGATGTAATATACACAGACTTTGCAAAAGCATTTGACAAATGCGATCATGACGTAATAGCCCATAAAATACGTGCTAAAGGAATAACTGGGAAAGTGGGGAGATGGATCTTCAACTTCCTAACAAATCGAACACAAAGAGTAGTGGTCAACAGAGTTAAATCGGAGGCTGCCATAGTGAAGAGCTCTGTTCCACAAGGCACAGTACTCGCCCCCATCTTATTCCTTATCCTCATATCAGACATAGACAGAGATATACACCACAGCACCGTATCATCCTTTGCGGATGATACTAGGATCTGCATGAGGCTGTCATCTGCTGAGGACGCGGTTAACCTCCAAGAAGATATAAACAAAGTTTTCCAGTGGGCAACGGTAAACAATATGATGTTCAATGAGGACAAATTCCAACTACTCCGTTATGGAAAACTGAAGGAGATAATAACTAGAACAGAGTATACTACTGACTCCGGCCATACAATAGAGCGGAAAAATAATGTAAGGGATCTGGGAGTAGTAATGTCTGAGGATCTCACTTTCAAGGATCACAACAGTGCCACGATCGCACGTGCAAAGAAAATGATAGGATGGATAATGAGAACTTTCAAAACGAGAGATGCCAAGCCAATGATGATCCTTTTCAAATCACTTGTTCTCTCTAGGCTGGAATACTGCTGTACATTAACATCTCCATTCAAAGCAGGTGAAATCGCAGATCTAGAGAGTGTACAGAGATCCTTTACTGCACGTATAAGTTCTGTCAAGCACCTTAACTACTGGGAACGCTTGGAAGCACTTGACTTGTACTCGTTGGAACGCAGGAGGGAGAGATATATCATAATCTACACTTGGAAAATCTTGGAAGGAATGGTCTCAAATCTGCACACAGAAATCACTCCCTACGAAAGTAAAAGACTGGGCAGGCGATGCAAAAATGCCGCCAATAAATAGTAGGTGCGCCATTGGTACACTAAGGGAAAACAACATAAGTGTCCGGGGCCCAAAACTGTTCAACAGCCTCCCATCAAGCATTAGGGGAATTGCCAATAAGCCCCTGGCTGCCTTCAAGAGAGAGCTGGAGAGATACCTAAAGTCAGTGCCGGATCAGCCGGGCTGTGGCTCGTACGTTGGACTGCGTGCGGCCAGCAGTAACAGCCTAGTTGATCGGGCCCTGGTCCATCGGGAGGCCTGGTCATGGACCGGGCCGCGGGGGCGTTGATCCCCGGAATAACCTCCGGGTACTATACATGTCAGAGACACAGGTCAGTAGTTTAGTGCCTCGTTTCTGTTTCTTTTCTTAAATATGGGGACTACATTTGCTGTCTTCCATTTCTCAGGTAGTTGCCCAGTTTCAAGGGATGTGTTGAAGATTGTGGTTAGGGGCACGCACAGCATCTCTGCTCCTTCTCTAAGGACCCACGGGGAGATGTTGTCCGGTCCCATCGGCTTTGAGGTATCAAGGTCACTTAGCAGCTTCTGCACCTCCTCCTCGGTTATTCGTATGTCATCCAACACTTGTTGGTATATTCCCTCTTGATGTTCCCTTCTGTGCTGTCTTCCCAGAGCCCTTCCTGTCTCTGGAGTTTACCTGGAGAGAGTTCCGGGGGTCAACGCCCCCGCGGCCCGGTCTGTGACCAGGCCTCTTGGTGGATCAGAGCCTGATCAACCAGGCTGTTACTGCTGGCTGCACGCAAACCAACGTACGAGCCACAGCCCGGCTGTAAAAACTTCCTTAAATCTCCTGTTTAGCTCCTCACATACCTCCTGATCATTTCTTGTGAGTTCTCCACCTTCTGTCCTCAGTCTGATCACCTGGTCTTTGACTGTTGTCTTCCTCCTGATGTGGCTATACAACAGTTTCGGGTCAGTCTTGACTTTCGATGCTATGTTATTTTCAAACTGTCGCTGGGCCTCCCTCCTTACCTGTGCATACTCGTTCCTGGCTCTGCGACTAATCTCCCTATTTTCATACCTTCTGTACTTTTCCCATTCTCTATTGCACTTTGTTTTTGCTTCCTTACAACGTCCGGTAAACCAGGGGCTCGTTCTGGTCTTCCCATTGTTTCTGTTGCCCTTGGGAATAAACCTTTCCACTGCCTCCTTGCATTTTGTTGTTACATATTCCATCATTTCATTTATTGGCTTTCCTGTCAGTTCTCTGTCCCACGGAACCTCCTGCAGGAAGTTCCTCAAACCTATGTAGTCCCCTCTTTTATAGTCTGGCTTTTCCCATTCAACTCCTGTTACTCTCTCCACTTGCAACTCTACTATGTATTCAAAGCACAGAACCACGTGGTCACTAGCTCCTAGGGGACTTTCATATGTGATGTCCTCAATGTCTGAACTGCTCAGGGTGAACACAAGGTCCAATCTTGCTGGTTCATCCTCCCCTCTCACTCTGGTAGTGTCCTTAACATGTCGGTGCATGAGGTTTTCCAGCACCACATCCATCATCTTGGCTCTCCATGTTTCGGGGCCCCCATGTGGCTCCAGGTTTTCCCAGTCAGTCTCCCTGTGGTTGAAATCAACCATAACCAGCAACTTTGCTCTGCTGGAGTGAGCTCTTCTTGCCACCTCAGCAAGTGTGCGTGTGTGTGTGTGTGTGTGTGTGTGTGTGTGTGTGTGTGTGTGTGTGTGTGTGTGTGTGTGTGTGTGTGTGTGTGTGTGTGTGTGTGTGTGTGTGCTTGGGAACCGTTGGTCACGGACATCTCTTCTAGTGTTTTATTAGTCAGGAAACAATGTCTCTTGACAATGGCCTTTGTGTCAAATGATGACTAGTTTACTAGGCTACCTGGGTTAGGCTTTATGCCTCTGTAAGAAAGCTCAGACTCTCTACCCAGTTGTATCCTGAGATGAAAGTCGATTTCTTTCATTTATGATAGTTACATAGTGGCTACAAAAAGTAGTTACGTTTCCTTGTCATATTCCATCACACAGGATGGGTTTTACCAACGACTCTCTCGACTGGTAACTCACTCTGCTTGCATACTGAGTATCCATGGTTCTATTTCCGGCACGGGTGGAAACGTTGGGTATGTTTCCTTTCCACCTGCTGCCCCTGTTCACCTAACAGTAAGTAATTACCTAGGTGTTAGTCAACTGTTGTGGGTCGCATCCCAGAAAAATCAAAGTTGATGGGTTTCCCTGTCATATTCCGTCACACAGAATAATCATAATAATGTTTTTTTTTACATCAGATGATGAAGTCTGTCACAGTGGCAGAAGCGAAGGTGTGATCTTGTAGAAATGGTGGGAGAGACGGAGGAGAGGCTGGAGGGTAGTAGTTGTTTGTACAGTTTTAACCTACCTTACTATTCAGTGCAGGTAGTGCAGAATTTCATTTATCATGCTATACTTTTCTACGAACACTGTTGTCCATAAGTCAGTGTACATTCAATCACTGCCTCTGGTTTGTTGAACTAAGAAGTTGTTAGATGTATTGTAAATTAATATTCAAAGATCTGAGTCAGGATGACAACTTCTTAGGGATCAACTCTTGTCATAGCAGAACCGTCAAATTATATATATATATATATATATATATATATATATATATATATATATATATATATATATATATATATATATATATATATATATATATATATATATATATATATGTCGTGCCGAATATGTAAAACTGGTCAATTAGCAAGAACTCATTTAAAATTAAGTCCTTTCTAAAATTTTCTCTTATACGTTTAAAGATATATTTTTTTCATTAATGCTGATGCAAAAATTTATAATTTTGGTACAAAAGAATCTTAGAAAACATACCTAACCTTATTATAATAAGAACAATTTATTTTAGCCTAATCCAACTAAATATATTTTAGATTTGTTTACAATAATTTAATACTAAACAAACACAGTGAAATATATTTTTTTCGTTAGGTTCAGAATGATTTTGGCGAAATTATTGCATTTACAAATTTTCACTTGTCCTATATGGCAAGATGAACGTTGCTATTTAAGCCAGGATCGCAAGTTCTGCCTATTCGGCACGATATATATATACATATATATATATATATATATATATATATATATATATATATATATATATATATATATATATATATATATATATATATATATATATATATATATATATAAAGATCATTATCATACAAGTTGAAAAGGAAAGCGGTGCAATGATTATCCCACTGCCCAGTGACGGACAGGGCAGGACAGTACAAGGAAATTTGAGCACTGAGAGAGAGTTGGAGAGAGAGAGACAGGGGGGGATGTGATCAGCTCACAGGGACGGGCAAGACAGGACAGGGATGAGGAAAGCAGGGCATGGCAGGGAATGGTATGGCAGGACAGGGCATGGCAGGGCAGAGGGCGGGGAAGGATGGGCACTGAGAGAGAGGAAGGAAGGGGGAGGTGGTCAGCACACAGAGACGGGATACAACCATTAGCCAGTACCATGAGCGGACCGGGGCTGTCACTCACACTCAAATGTATATCGTCCACCCAGCCTCAAACTCTCTCTTTACCCAGTCTGAGATTGTCGAGCTGTCTTAAGATGTAAGATTGTGGAGCTGTCTTCAGATTTATGGTTGTCACATTTGAGTCCTGATTGCCTTGTAGCTGTGATCTTGCTATTCAATGAACCTATTATACTAATTCCAGTCTCCTTGGCACACAACACAGCCACTTTAAGCATTCCATTTGTACCTGATCTCACAATACAAGGGTTGATGCGACTACCAGGTTAGATAGACCTATAGTATACATTAAGCACTAAGCCACTTCCTAGGGTGGCCCTAAACCTATTCTGTTTCAAACTACCTACATATGAACCAGGTAACTGGAGTTTACTGGACGGTATGGAGATGAATACATCAATAATAATCGTAAAAAAGCCTTTTCTCTCTTCATTATTATTATTATTATTATTATTATTATTATTATTATTATTATTATTGTTATTATTATTATTATTATTGTTATTGTTATTATTATTATTGTTATTGTTATTATTATTATTATTATTATTATTATTATTATTATTGTTATTATTATTATTATTATTGTTATTGTTATTATTATTATTATTATTATTATTATTATTATTATTATTTTTTTATTATTATTATTATATTATTATTATCAACATCTCAGTGGGGAAGTGGAACAGAATTCTTCCTCCGTAAGCCATGCGTATCGTAAGAGGCAACTAAAATGCCGGGAGCAAGGGGCTAGTAACCCCTTCTGCTGTATACGCTACTAAATTTAAAAGGAGAAACTTTCGTTTTTCGTTTTGGGCCACCCTGTCTCGGTGGGATACTGCTGGTGCGTTGAAAGATTATTATTATTATTATTATTATTATTATTATTATTATTATTACACAACATAGTCACAGTTACAAACTAAAGGGATTACACATCCATCACAGGAAGGCACAACAGGGTAACAATTATGAATTACATAACAGGGGAAAATCATTATAACTACATACACTTTCAACACTGGCCACAGGTGTACTTAAGGGGAGTCCGTGATGGACCAGAGCCACACCTCGACCCACAGACTTGAAGCATGCTGAGTGTTGGGGACGAGTCCTGACCGAGGCTCTGAGAGCAAATGCAATGATGATGATGATGATGATGATGATGATGATGATGATGATGATGATGATGATGATGATGATGATGATGATGATGATGATGATGATGATGATGATGATGATGATGATGATGATGATGATGATGATGATAATGATGATGATATCAATATATTCATCAGGAACACAGTCCTCACACTGTACTTTTCCAAATGGCGAAATGTCACTGGCTCCCAGAGAAGTGAGGCAGTTGGTGTTTAGTCCAGGTAAGGTATCGCCTACAGCCTTATGACAGGAGCAGCCCAATGACATGACAGGGGCAGCCCTATAACATGACAGGGGCAGCCCAATGACATGACAGGAGCAGCCCAATGACATGACAGGGGCAGCCCTATAACATGACAGGGGCAGCCCTATGACATGACAGGGGCAGCCCTATAACATGACAGGGGCAGCCCAATGACATGACAGGGGCAGCCCTATAACATGACAGGGGCAGCCCTATAACATGACAGGGGCAGCCCTATGACATGACAGGGGCAGCCCTATGACACGACAAGGGCAGCCCTATGATATGACAGGGGATCATTTAGGTCTCAAGTTTCATGTACTTTGGTGGGGGCAGCCGTATGATAAGTGCACGGTGTGTATTCTACAGTACAAGTAGTTTAGAAGTTAGCTACAATAGTCTCAGATGTCCTGTGGCGGAACACAGTACGTCGTCTTGGGTTCAAGTGATGTCTTCAGTCTAATGTGTATGATGCTGACAGTCATCTCAACATCCACAAACTCCTCTGCTATCTTCCCCACTCACACAGAGCAACAGAAGTGTTGGTGGAGTAGAAGTCAGTGTTGAGTCTGGTGTGTGAGGCTCAGTGTTGTCGCTGGTATGAGGCTTTCAACTCTCAAACACTTCGGCTTCATTGGAGTCACTCCCGGTGCTCGGGTTGTGGTCCGAGCGCTGAGGTGGCTAGGACCACTGACAATGTAAGCTGTCAGTGGTCCTATAAGCACCCAACAAGCAGAAGACTGAGTGACTCGAAAGGTTCTCCGGAGGTTCTGCTGTGTTCTGTGCACTGGTAAATGCTCCTCTTTTTATCCCGTCCCTGCTCTACTCTCGTATATATACTGGCTCCCTTACCTTCGTGTGCTAGTGTGTGGCTGGTTAATGGTTCAAGTCGGACCGAAACGTCGTCAGAAAGTTTCTCTTTCCTTTGTGTGTTGAGGTTCAAGCCGTCGAGCCTCCAACACTCGTTGCGCCGAATGACCCACACGGGTTTAGCGCTTCGCTTCATCATCACAAGCCCTACATGTAATTCTGTCGTGTTGTCTTCCTTGTGCCTCAAACTTCGTACGTTAGTTGTGTTTCCCTCACACGGCTTCATATTTACAACGAAAAAGTATATTTAGCAATTTGTTTCTGGAGTTCACTCTTTCCGTCGTGCGAGATGTATTTGTTGTTGTAGTAGTTGTTGTTGTTGTTGTTGTTGTTCTACTTTCAACTTGTACTTCTTCGTTTACCTCTGCTTCCTGTTCCCTCTCATTAACTCTCTCTCACTCTCTCTCTCTCCTCCTCCTTCCTTCCCTCCTCCTTCCTTCCCTCCTCCTTCCTTCCCTCCTCCTTCCTTCCCTCCTCCTTCCTTCCCTCCTCCTTCCTTCCCTCCTCCTTCCTTCCCTCCTCCTTCCTTCCTTCTACAATATTCTTCACAATCACAACAGCACATTGATCCTTCACACTGGCCGTCATCTGCAACTCTCGTTTTCCTTACCATTGTTTGCCTCACATTTGTTTGGTTGTTGTTTATAGCAAGAACACGTTCGTTTGTTTGCTTATAGCACTAGCTGTTTATAGGGAACCAAAGGCTACTAGCACATTGTTTGTTTGCGTATGTTTGTGTGTGTGTGTGTGTGTGTGTGTGTGTGTGTGTGTGTGTGTGTATGTGTGTGTGTGTGTGTGTACTCACCTATTTGTACTCACCTATTTGTGGTTGCAGGGGTCGAGTCACAGCTCCTGGCCCCGCCTCTTCGCTGATTGCTACTAGGTCCTCTCTCTCCCTGCCCCATGAGCTCTATCATACCTCGCCTTAAAACTATGTATAGTTCCTGCCTCCACTACGTCACTTTCTAGGCTATTCCACGGCCTGACTACTCTATGACTGAAGAAATACTTCCTAACATCCCTTTGATTCATCTGAGTCTTCAACTTCCAATTGTGACCTCTTGTGTCTGTGTCCCTTCTCTGGAACATCCCGTCTTTGTCCACCTTGTCTATTCCGCACAGTATTTTATATGTCGTTATCATGTCTCCCCTGACCCTCCTGTCCTCCAGTGTCGTCAGGCCGATTTCCCTCAACCTTTCTTCGTAGGACAATCCCCGTAGCTCTGGGACTAGTCTTGTTGCAAACCTTTGCACTTTCTCTAATTTCTTGACGTGCTTGACTAGGTGTGGATTCCAAACTGGTGCTGCATACTCCAGTATGGGCCTGACGTAAATGGTATACAGAGTCTTAAACGAATCCTTACTGAGGTATCGGAACGCTATTCGGAGGTTTGCCAGGCGCCCATATGCTGCAGCAGTTATCTGATTGATGTGCGCCTCAGGAGATATACTCGGTGTTATACTCACCCCCAGATCTTTTTCCTTGAGTGAGGTTTGCAGTCTTTGGCCATCTAAACTATATTGTGTCTGCGGTCTTCTTTGCCCTTCCCCAATCTTCATGACTTTGCATTTGGCAGGGTTAAATTCAAGGAGCCAGTTGCTGGACCAGGCTTGTAGCCTGTCCAGGTCTCTCTGTAGTCCTGCCTGATCCTCATCCGATTTGATTCTTCTCATTAATTTCGCATCATCTGCAAACAAGGAAACTTCCGAGTCTATCCCTTCCGTTATGTCGTTCACATATACCAAAAACAGTACAGGTCCTAGGACTGACCCCTGTGGAACCCCGCTTGTCACAGGCGCCCACTCTGACACCTCGTCGCGTACCATGACTCGTTGTTGCCTCCCTGTCAGGTATTCTCTTATCCATTGCAGTGCCTTTCCTGTTATGTGTGCCTGATCCTCTAGCTTTTGCAGTAACCTCTTGTGAGGAACTGTGTCGAAGGCCTTCTTGCAGTCCAAAAATATGCAGTCGATCCACCCCTCTCTCTCTTGTCTTACTTCTGTCACCTTGTCATAAAACTCTAGGAGGTTTGTGACACAGGATTTTCCTTCCCTGAAACCGTGCTGGTTGTCAATTATACACTTGTTTCTTTCCAGGTGCCCCACCACTCTCCTCCTGATGATCTTCTCCATGACCTTGCATACTATACACGTTAGTGATACAGGTCTGTAGTTTAGTGCCTCATGTCTGTCTCCCTTTTTAAAAACTGGGACTACATTTGCCATTTTCCATACCTCAGGGAGTTGCCCAGTTTCAAATGATGTGTTGAAGATCTTTGTTAATGGCTCACACAATATCTCTGCTCCCTCTTTAAGGACCCATGGAGAGATGTTGTCTGGTCCCACCGCCTTTGAGGTGTCAAGTTCGCATAGCAGCTTCTTCACCTCCTCCTTGGTTATATGTACCTCATCCAGCACTTGCTGGTGTGCCCCCCCTGTTCTGATTTACTGGAGTCCTACTGGTTTCCACTCTAAATACCTCTTTAAATCTTGTGTTGAGCTCCTGACATACCTCTTGGTCGTTTCTTGTGAATTCCTCATCACCCTTCCTCAGTCTGATTACCTGGTCCTTGACTGTTGTTTTCCTCCTGATGTGGCTGTACAACAGCTTCGGGTCAGTCTTTACTTTTGATGCTATGTCATTTTCATATTGTCTCTGAGCCTCCCTTCTCATCTGTGCATATTCATTTCTGGCTCTTCGGCTGATTTCTTTATTTTTCTGAGTTCTCTGTCTTCTGTACCTTTTCCATTCTCTAGTACACCTAGTTTTTGCCTCCCTACACCTTTGGGTGAACCAAGGACTCGTTCTGTTCTTCCCATTATTTCTGTTTCCCTTGGGAACAAACCTCTCCTCTGCCTCCTTGCATTTTGTTGCTACATAGTCCATCATTTCTTGTACTGGTTTTCCTGTCAGTTCCCTCTCCCACTGAATGTCTTGAAGGAAGTTCCTCATGCCTGAGTAGTTCCCCCTTTTGTAGTTTGGTTTTTCCCACCCTATTCCTGCTACTCTCTCCACTTGGAGCTCAACTATGTAGTCGAAGCACAGAACCACATGATCACTAGCTCCCAGGGGCCTTTCATACATGACACCCTCGATGTCCGAACTACTCATGGTGAATATAAGGTCCAGCCTTGCTGGTTCATCCTCTCCTCTCTCTCTGGTAGTGTCTCTAACATGTTGATGCATGAGGTTTTCCAGTACCACATCAATCATCTTGGCTCTCCATGTTTCGGGACCCCCATGGGGCTCCAGATTTTCCCAGTCAATCTCCTTGTGATTGAAATCACCCATAACTAGTAACTTTGCTCCCCCCATGTGTGCTCTCCTGGCCACCTCGGCTAGTGTGTCGATCATTGCTCTGTTGCTCTCATCGTATTCTTCTCTTGGCCTCCTGCAGTTCTGTGGTGGGTTGTACATTACTGCAATTATCACCTTATGTCCCTCAGAATGGATTGTTCCTACTAAGTAGTCCCTTTCGCCCGTGCCATCCATTCCTTCCATTTTCTCAAAATCCCACTGGTATTAAATGAGCAGTGCAACTCCACCTCCCCCTCTCCTCCCTCTGTCTTTCCTGAGGATTTGGTATCCGGATGGAAAGATTGAATCTGTTATTATTCTGGTGAGTTTTGTTTCTGTGAGTGCTATTATGTCTAGGGATGTCTCTTTGATTCTTTCGTGCCACTCCTCATACTTGTTTGTTATTCCATCTGCATTTGTATACCACACCTTCAACTTCTTTTCTAAGACTGTGGTCTGGGAGGTATATTGGGGCTGGGGAAGTGGGAGACCTGGTAAGGAACTATGGGTTGTTGCTGTGGGGGTGGAGTTTGTAATGTAGTGGGTGGGGGCATTGGATGTGGCATGGGTGTTTTGATTTAGAGTGTTTGGTTGCACTGGGGTTGACCTGGTTGGGAGGCTTCTATAGGAAGTTGTGAGGGAGGCTGTATTTGATCTTCTTCCTGGGTCTGGGATCTCCTGTCTGTCTTCTCCATCCCCTCTCTTTCCTCCTTTCGCCTTTGTACCATCTCTCTCAGTTTCTGCCTTTCTTCTTGTGTTCTGTCGCGGTCGAGATACACCTTCCTGTATGCCGGCATGTCCCTTAATCGTGCTTTGTCCTGCAGGATCCTGGTCCGAGTCGCTTCTGCCTTGAAGATCACTTTCACTGGCCGGGTTCTTTTTTTTACAAACCCCCCTATTCTCCGAAAATTTTCCAGCTGGGTCATGTCGTCTTCTCCTATTGCTTTCATGATGCTTTCAATTGCTTTTTTTCCCCTTGTTTTCTTGCTTCATATGTTTCCCCTTCAACTTCCTGGAGCCCATACACAAAGACTGACCTCACCCTTTCATTCTCCCACTGCGTATCCCTGTGTATCCCCTCATTTAATTTGGTTTCCTGCACTGCAGCTTTCCTTTCTTCAGTTTCACTGGCTAATGTACTTGGGCTCAGTGGCCTGTCATTTTCCCTTCTCGGCTTTCCTTGGGCTCTGTTGTTGTCTGTTAGGGCCTCCACATAAAGCTTAGCTCTTTCATTTACTATAGTCTCCTCTGATAGAGCTTCCCCATGCAGTTGTGCCCCTTCTTTCCCTACAGTTCCCTTATTTGTGGTTGAGGTAGCAGTCTCTGTTGTCAATCCCAAAATGTTCTTTAGTTCTTTAGGCTGTTTCAGATTTTTCAGTTCCTCTTCTAAACTCTGTATCCTAGCCTCTGCTGCTTTGACATGCACCTCCCACTTCCTGCTTTCCATGTCTATCCTCTCTTCCATTCTCATGCAAAGTTCTTCTAGTTTCTTTTCCCATTCATGATCCCTTTTTATGAGCTCTGCTGCCCAATCTTCCTTTGCAGCTTCCTCCTCCTGTCCCTTGGTTTTTCTTGTTGCTCTCTGACAACCCATTTTTGTTTTATCCTGATTGCCTCAGAGTGGGAAACCTATGTAGTTCTGTATGTTAGGTTAGTAGTGTGTATGTCAGAGTGTGGGTGGGAGGTAGTGGAAGAACTGTGGCTATGTGGGAGAGGAGTGGGGAGGGGTGGGGAGGGGGAGTGAACGGGGGAGGGGAGGGTGAACGAGGGAGGGGAGGGATCAGGGGAAGAAGTGAGATGTCGGTGGTGAGGGGGGGGGAGTGTATGTGTGAGTCTGGATGTGTGTGTGTGTGTGTGTGTGTGTGTGTGTGTGTGTAATTTTGCGTGGAATTATGTGTGGGTTTATTAAGTACTGAAAGGTAGGTGGCTTGTGCGTTGTAATGTAGTCTCAGTGGTCCTTTGCTGCCCACAACTTCTTGTGACCTGACCCCCAACCTCCTGGGGCTTGACCGGCACGTACTTACAGTGTGTGTGTGTGTGTGTGTGTGTGTGTGTGTGTGTGTGTGTGTGTGTGTGTGTGTGTGTGTGTGTATGTGTGTGTGTGTGTGTGTGTGTGTGTGTGTGTGTGTGTGTGTGTGTGTGTGTGTGTGTGTGTGTGTGTGTGTGTGTGTGTGTGTGTGTTTGTGTGTGTGTGTGTGTGTTTGTGTATGTGTGTGTGTATATATGTGTGTACTCACCTAGTTGTACTCACCTAGTTGAGGTTGCGGGGGTCGAGTCCGAGCTCCTGGCCCCGCCTCTTCACTGATCGCTACTAGGTCACTCTCTCTGAGCTGTGAGCTTTATCATACCTCTGCTTAAAGCTATGTATGGATCCTGCCTCCACTACATCGCTTCCCAAACTATTCCACTTACTGACTACTCTGTGGCTGAAGAAATACTTCCTAACATCCCTGTGATTCATCTGTGTCTTCAGCTTCCAACTGTGTCCCCTTGTTACTGTGTCCAATCTCTGGAACATCCTGTCTTTGTCCACCTTGTCAATTCCTCTCAGTATTTTGTATGTCGTTATCATGTCCCCCCTATCTCTCCTGTCCTCCAGTGTCGTCAGGTTGATTTCCCTTAACCTCTCCTCGTAGGACATACCTCTTAGCTCTGGGACTAGTCTTGTTGCAAACCTTTGCACTTTCTCTAGTTTCTTCACGTGCTTGGCTAGGTGTGGGTTCCAAACTGGTGCCGCATACTCCAATATGGGCCTAACGTACAAGGTGTACAGGGTCCTAAATGATTCCTTATTAAGATGTCGGAATGCTGTTCTGAGGTTTGCTAGGCGCCCATATGCTGCAGCAGTTATTTGGTTGATGTGCGCTTCAGGAGATGTGCCTGGTGTTATACTCATCCCATGATCTTTTTTCTTGAGTGAGGTTTGTAGTCTCTGGCCCCCTAGACTGTACTCCGTCTGCGGTCTTCTTTGCCCTTCCCCAATCTTCATGACTTTGCACTTGGTGGGATTGAACTCCAGGAGCCAATTGCTGGACCAGGTCTGCAGCCTGTCCAGATCCCTTTGTAGTTCTGCCTGGTCTTCGATCGAGTGAATTCTTCTCATCAATTTCACGTCATCTGCAAACAGGGACACCTCAGAATCTATTCCTTCCGTCATGTCGTTCACAAATACCAGAAACAGCACTGGTCCTAGGACTGACCACTGTGGGACCCCGCTGGTCACAGGTGCCCACTCTGACACCTCGCCACGTACCATGACTCGCTGCTGTCTTCCTGACAAGTATTCCCTGATCCATTGTAGTGCCTTCCCTGTTATCCCTGCTTGGTCCTCCAGTTTTTGCACCAATCTCTTGTGTGGAACTGTATCAAACGCCTTCTTGCAGTCCAAGAAAATGCAATCCACCCACCCCTCTCTCTCTCTTGTCTTACTGCTGTCACCATGTCATAGAACTCCAGTAGTTTTGTGACACAGGATTTCCCGTCCCTGAAACCATGTTGGCTGCTGTTGATGAGATCGTTCCTTTCTAGGTGTTCCACCACTCTTCTCCTGATAATCTTCTCCATGCTTTTGCATACTATACATGTCAGTGACACTGGTCTATAGTTTAATGCTTCATGTCTGTCTCCCTTTTTAAAGATTGGGACTACATTTGCTGTCTTCCATGCCTCAGGCAATCTCCCTGTTTCGATAGATGTATTGAATATTGTTGTTAGGGGTACACATAGCGCCTCTGCTCCCTCTCTCAATACCCATGGGGAGATGTTATCTGGCCCCATTGCCTTTGAGGTATCTAGCTCACTCAGAAGCCTCTTCACTTCTTCCTCGGTTGTGTGCACTGTGTCCAGCACTTGGTGGTGTGCCCCACCTCTCCGTCTTTCTGGAGTCCCTTCTGTCTCCTCTGTGAACACTTCTTTGAATCTCTTGTTGAGTTCTTCACATACTTCACGGTCATTTCTTGTTGTCTCTCCTCCTTCCTTCCTTAGCCTGATTACCTGGTCCTTGACTGTTGTTTTCCTCCTGATGTGGCTGTACAACAGTTTCGGGTCAGATTTGGCTTTCGCTGCTATGTCATTTTCATATTGTCTTTGGGCCTCCCTTCTTATCTGTGCATATTCGTTTCTGGCTCTACGGCTGTTCTCCTTATTCTCCTGGGTCCTTTGCCTTCTATATTTCTTCCATTCCCTAGCACACTTGGTTTTTGCCTCCCTGCACCTTTGGGTAAACCATGGGCTCATCCTGGCTTTTTCATTATTCCTGTTACCCTTGGGTACAAACCTCTCCTCAGCCTCCTTGCATTTTGTTGCTACATATTCCATCATCTCATTAACTGGCTTACCTGCCAGTTCTCTGTCCCACTGAACCCCGTTCAGGTAGTTCCTCATTCCTGTGTAGTCCCCTTTCTTTTAGTTTGGCTTCATTCGTCCTGGCCTTCCTGCTTCTTCCTCCACTTGTAGCTCTACTGTGTATTCGAAGCTTAAAACCACATGGTCACTGGCCCCAAGGGGTCTTTCATATGTGATGTCCTCGATATCTGCACTACTGAAGGTGAATACTAAGTCCAGCCTTGCTGGTTCATCCTCTCCTCTCTCTCTTGTAGTGTCCCTTACGTGTTGGCACATGAAGTTTTCCAGTACCACCTCCATCATCTTAGCCCTCCATGTATCTTGGCCCCCATGTAGGTCCAAGTTCTCCCAATCGATCTCCTTGTGGTTAAAGTCACCCATGATCAGGAGCTTTGCCCTGCATGCATGAGCTCTTCTGGCCACTCTAGCCAGTGTGTCAACCATCGCTCTATTGCTCTCGTCGTACTCTTGCCTTGGCCTCCTGCTGTTCTGTGGTGGGTTATACATCACTGCTATTACCACCTTGGGACCTCCAGAGTGAAGTGTTCCCGCTATGTAATCACTTTCTTCTCCGCTGTCTCCTCTCTCCAGCTCATCAAAATTCCAGCGATTTTTGATCAGCAATGCCACTCCCCCACCCCCCCTGTTCCCTCTGTCTTTCCTCAGGATTTGGTATCCCGTTGGAAAGATGGCATCTGTTATCATACCTGTAAGCTTGGTTTCTGTGAGAGCTATGATGTGTGTGTGTGTGTGTATGTGTGTGTGTATGTGTGTGTGTATATATGTGTGTGTATGTGTGTATGTGTGTGTGTATGTGTGTGTGTGTGTGTGTGTGTATGTATGTGTGTGTATGTGTGTGTGTATGTGTGTGTATGTGTGTGTGTGTATGTGTGTGTGTATGTATGTGTATGTGTATGTGTGTGTGTGTATGTATATGTGTGTATGTGTGTGTGTGTATGTGTGTGTGTATGTGTGTGTATGTATGTGTGTGTATGTGTGTATGTGTGTGTGTATGTGTGTGTGTGTATGTGTGTATGGGGGAGGTATGTGGGGAGATACTGTTAATACATACCAGTAATTCTGGGTTATAAAAAGCGATAATTGCTACTAGGGTCTAAAGCTTCAATAAGTGTCTGCCCTTGTGTGTGTGTGTGTGTGAGGGAGGGATGGTTAGGGGGGGGGTTAGATCCGTTATACCTCTCTGTTCTGTCTTTCCTAGAAATGCTACACTCTTCGCTTATTGTCCTTTCTGGATTTAAGTATCAATTATTGCTGTTATTATCCTATTCCTTGTTCACGTTTAGAGAGGACTTCCTAGCTTCCTAAGTATTCTTACTACTAATAACTACTGTAATAGCTTGCAGGAGTGAGTGACCAGTATCTAACAGTGATGCAAGGCCAAGCCAAGCCAAGCCTGCGACATGCAAACCACAATATAGGTGATACTTGCGCTGGCAACGGTCGTGACAAGTTGCCAGATGCTGATGACGTAGTCGTCGTACGTAGCTTAAATCCCTATTTTGGAGATCCTTCATCCGTGATGATTATAACCACATGTGATCATACATCCCTCGTTCCTCACGCAATTTCACTTTTCACTTATGATAGTATACACTTCACATTATATACACTTCACTTTATATGTATAATGGCACACAACTTGTCGTGACGTCACTGCTTCAGGCCTACCGCTGCCTAGTAGACCAAAACGTTTGGATAATTTTGGATAATGGATAATTTCAGGCTTTCTCACGACTTTTTCTAACTAATAACTTTAGTTATCACTCGTATTATTGCTCACTGACGATGTCACTACCACTGATTACTGTTAGCAGTCACTGCACCCTTAAAAACACTAGGATTCTCGGAGCCTTGTGTGCCCACGTCTGCACCCACGGACCCACGCGGTACGTGTGTGTGTGTGTGTGTTATACAAACACACGTGTTTGTGCTAAAGTGTATTTGTTTGTTGCAAGTAAAGCAACTTGTTTATCTGTGTGTCGAGAACAATCTTAAGAGTTCTGTTCGTTGACACCAAGAAGCTATTTCTTGCTTCCTCAGTCAGTTTTCTTGATTTCTTGTTTGTTTGTCTGGTTGGTTGGTTGAAAAGTTGTTTGGTTGTCAGGTTGATTGGTTGGTTGAGTGACTGACTTTCATATAATCTATACACCACCATTCAAGGATACTGAATCTGCAAATATTGAGATTATAATGGGATATACACCACTCTAAGTATATATATACATTACCACTCTTAGAGTATACACATCAAAACAGCTTGGTTGGTTAATGGGGGTTTAAAGAATATCGACTGCACGAGAGTCATTAAGGTTGCATGTAACCTGCTCACCACCAGACATGAATACTTTAACCCCTAAAATATGGATTTATATATATATATATATATATATATATATATATATATATATATATATATATATATATATATATATATATATATATATATATATATATATAGAGAGAGAGAGAGAGAGAGAGAGAGAGAGAGAGAGAGAGAGAGAGAGAGAGAAATACACCCCTGAAGGTATATATCTCGTGATCAAGGCACAGACCGGACCACGGGGGCATTGACCCCCGAAACTCTGTCCAGGTATATTCCAGAAATATATACTTATATATTTCTCTGTTCTTCTTCGTTTGTTTCTCTCTCAAACTGGTATAGCATTTTCTTGATCATCTGAAATATTTTGTTTCATTTAACCCATTAATTCTTTCTCGGTGGGCAATTTTTAATTTATTTCTTAATGCGTGTCCTGTGTATAAAAATGTGAGTCAGTCTGTTAAGCAAAAATATTTCCAACCTCCCTATATAAAAGTTTAAAAATACTCACCTGAACATGACAGTCTTCTGAAAGAAATGTTGGAACATTGTTGTGGTGGAGGATAACGAGCGTACTGTGTATGTGTGTGTGTGTGTGTGTGTGTACTCACCTAATTGTACTCACCTAATTGTGGTTGCAGGGGTCGAGACTCAGCTCCTGGCCCCGCCTCTTCACTGATCGCTACTGGATCCTCTCTCTCTCTGCTTCCTGAGCTTTGTCATACCTCTTCTTAAAACTATGTATGGTTCCTACCTCCACTACTTCACTTGCTAGGCTATTCCACTTGCTGACAACTCTATGACTGAAGAAATACTTCCTAACGTCCCTGTGACTCGTCTGAGTCTTCAGCTTCCAGTTGTGACCCCTTGTCCCTGTGTCCCCTCTCTGGAACATCCTATCTCTGTCCACCTTGTCTATTCCCCGCAGTGTGTGTGTGTGTGTGTGTGTGTGTGTGTGTGTGTGTGTGTGATTACCTATCTATCGGTACAGGAACAGAGCTATGCTAGCGGTGCATCGTCTTCAGTAATATTTGTTGTTGCTTCTTCTTGTGACTCGGGTCGTGGATCTATCACTCTGTAGAGAAACATTTCGTCTATTTCTTCGACTCTATTTTTACTTTAATTTGGAACTCT
This sequence comes from Cherax quadricarinatus, assembly GCF_038502225.1. Taxonomy (NCBI): domain Eukaryota; kingdom Metazoa; phylum Arthropoda; class Malacostraca; order Decapoda; family Parastacidae; genus Cherax; species Cherax quadricarinatus. Next base: position 81,744 of record NW_027195199.1, on the reverse strand, counting down.
GGCCACTTGTCCCTGTTGTTTCTTGTTTTTCTTATTGTAGATACTAAAGAGTCTTCTTTATCTGTTCTTTCATATTCTTTTTGCAACCTCTGATGTTGATATCATATTTCCTTCCATCATACCTCACCTTGTTTTTCTCCGCCTCTCATACCTGTTTCATGGCTCCTCCCAGCATCTTCTCTGACATATCTATATCATCTTCACCTGAATATTTCAGGCTTGATCTATCACGTGTTCTAAATAGCATTTTTAACACATATCCATTCATATATTCGAAGGCTTTAGCTCGCTAGTATAGCAAATGCATTTCCGATAACTTTCCTTTATATGATGTTAGGCCGATAATTTATCTTTCGTTAATAATAACTCGTAGATCCCTCCCTCCTTTCTCTCTCTCTCTCTCTCTCTCTCTCTCTCTCTCTCTCTCTGTCTCTCTCATGTTTTCTATATTTTGGAACTCAGTTTGCATTCTTCACATGGCCTGATTCCTATGCCTTCCATTTATATTATGTTATTTATCCATATGAGATTTCATCATCCATCTGTCACTCCATCTGTTCAACTTATCCAGATCTTCCTGTAGTATTTTACGGCCGTTATTACTGTAATTTTTTATCGGTTTTGCATCCGCATATTCAGTCCTGCAGGTGTTTCTCTCTTCCGGTACGTTCAACACGGACCGAAACGTGTATATGGTCCAGGAAGGACCGAAATATCTTCTAAATTTTCCTCTCCAATTTGTGGGTCAAATGTGAATTGTTCCAGCTATGGTATTGTGACTTGTATACACCTTTAATATTTTTTTTTGACTAATTGTTGTGGGTTGCAGGTGCCTTCCTGATCCCGTACATGCTGACGGTGTTGTGCTGCGGGGTACCTACTTTCTTTCTGGAGGTGTCCATGGGGCAGTTCCTGGGCACTGGCGGCCTCACTGTCTGGCGAATTTCTCCCATTTTTAAAGGTAAGTTACTCCAAGTATAATGTTTCTCTCTCTCTCTCTCTCCTGTTCCACACTGTCCTCACATGCCTCTTTTTTATACACATTTCCTGTTGCCTCCCAGCAAATACTGAAGTCTCACTCCTCATTCCTCATCCAATTTGCTCTTTCTACCAGCCATCATGATATCAAATCATTCTGCCCACTTTCTTCCCGTCCCTGTTCTCCTCTTTTCTTCATTCCTGTTTTATTTACCATTTTCACTTGCTCTAACCTCCACACAGTCAAGCGATAATGTTTTCAAGTGTAATTTTAGTTTTTTCAGGTGATATAGACAGGTGATGGAAGGACTTTACTCACCAATTTGTGGTAGCAAGGGTCGAGTCATAGCTCCTGGCTCCTGTGTGTGTGTGTACTCACCTAGTTGTGGTTGCAGGGGTCGAGTCACAGCTCCTGGCCCCGCTACTAGGTCACTCTTCCTGCTCCATGAGCTTTATCATACATCTTCTTAAAGCTATGTATCGATCCTGCCTCCACTACATCACTTCCTAGACTATTCCGCTTCCTGACAACTCTATGACTGAAAAAATACTTCCTAACATCCCTGTGATTCATCTGAGTCTTCAACTTCCATCTGTAACCCCTTGTTGCTGTGTCCCATCTCTGGAACATTCTGTCTCTGTTTACCTTGTCGATTCCTCTCAGTATTTTATATGTCGTTATCATACCCCCCTATATTTCCTGTCTTCCAGTGTCGTCAGGTTGATTTCCCTTAACCTCTCCTCGTAGGACATACACCTTAGCTCCGGGACTAGTCTTGTTGCAAATTGTTTCAGTTTCTCTAGCTTCCTTATATGCTTGGCTAGGTGTGGAGTTCCAAACTAGTGCTGTATACTCCAATATGGGCCTAACGTACACGGTGTACAGGGTCCTGAACGATTCCTTATTAAGATGTCGGAATGCTGTTCTGAGGTTTGCTAGGCGCCCATATGCTGCAGCAGTTATTTGGTTGATGTGTGCCTCAGGAGATGTACCTGGTGTTATACTCACCCCAAGATCCTTTTCCTTGAGTGAGGTTTGTAGTCTCTGGTCCCCTAGACTGTACTCCGTCTGCGGTCTTCTTTGTCATTTCACAATCTTAATGGCTTTACATCTGGTGGAGTTGAACTCCAGGAGCCAGTTGCTGGACCAGGCCTGCAGCCTGTCCACAGCCCTTTGTAGCTCTGCCTGGTCCTCCTCCGATTGAATTCTTCTCATCAACTTCACATCACCTGCAAACAGGGACACTGTGGAGTCTATTCCTTCCGTCATGTGGTTCACAAATACCAGAAACAGCACCAGTTCTATGACTGACCCCTGTGGAACCCCACTCGTTACAGGTGCCCACTCTGACATCTCACCACGCACCATGACTCGCTGTTGTCTTCCTGACATTTATTCCCTTATCCACTGTAGAGCCTTCCCTGTTATCCCTGCCTGGTCCTCCAGTTTTTGCACTAATCTCTTGTGTGGAACTGTGTCACATGCCTTCTTAAAGTCCAAAAAATGCAGTCTACCCACCCCTCTCTCTCTTGTCTTATTGCTGTCACCATGTTATAGAACTCCAGTAGGTTTGTGACACAGGATTTCCCGTCCCTGAGCCCGCGCTGGCTGTCATTGATAAGCACGTTCCTTTCTAGGTGCTCCACCGCTCTTCTGATAATCTTCTCCATGACTTTGCATACTATACATGTTAGTGACAACGGTCTGTAGTTTAATGCTTCATGTCTATCTCCTTTTTTTTAAAAAATGGGACTACATTTGTTATCTTCCATACTTCAGGTAGTCTCCCTGTTTCGATAGATGTGTTGAAGATTGTTGTTAGTGGTACACATAGCACCTCTGCTCCCTCTCTCAGGACCCATGGAGAGATGTTATCGCACCCCATCTCCTTTGAGGTATCTAGCTCGCTTTGCAGCCTCTTCACTTCGTCCTCGATTGTATGTATTGTGTCCAACCCCGCCTTTCCGTCTTTCTGAAGGCCCTTCTGTCTCTGTGAACACTTCTTTGAATCTCATGTTGAGCTCCTCACATGCTTCGCTGTCGTTTCTTGTGATCTCCCCTCCTTCCTTCCTCAGCCTAATTATCTGGTTCTTGACTGTTGTTTTCCTCCTGATGTGGCTGTACAACAGCTTCGAGTCAGATTTGGCTTTCGCTGCTATGTCATTCTCACACTGTCGTTGGGCCTCCCTTCTTACCTGTGCATATTCATTTCTGGCTCTACGACTGCTCTCCTTATTCTCCTGGGTCCTTCACCTTCTTTACTTCTATACTGTGTGTTTGTATCTGTTTGTTTATGCTATTAAACAAGTCACTTAAAGGCCTCTAAAAAGCGTTTGCTTGCGAGTTAATGCCTGGCAAGGTTCAGAAAGCTAAAAAAAAAAAAAAAAAAAAAAAAACATTTTAAACGTGTCGTATGAAGCCGGGTTGCCCAGCCTCGTCCAGTAAATCCTGGTGGTAATTTCCCGTAGACTTAATAATGGTCCATTCATTCTCACCAACCAACACCAGTGTCATGTATCGTTACCTTATGCTGTCATGTATCGTTACCTTATACTGTCATGTATCGTTACCTCACACTGTCATTTATCGTTACCTTATACTGTCATGTATCGTTACCTCACACTGTCATGTATCGTTACCTCACACTGTCATGTATCGTTACCTTATGCTGTCATGTATCGTTACCTTATACTGTCATGTATCGTTACCTCACACTGTCATGTATCGTTACCTTATACTGTCATGTATCGTTACCTCACACTGTCATGTATCGTTACCTCATACTGTCATGTATCGTTACCTCATACTGTCATGTATCGTTACCTCACACTGTCATGTATCGTTATTTCACACTGTCATGTATCGTTACCTCACACTGTCATGTATCGTTACCTCACACTGTCATGTATCGTTACCTTATAATGTCATGTATCGTTACCTCACACTGTCATGTATCGTTACCTTATAATGTCATGTATCGTTACCTCACACTGTCATGTATCGCTACCTTATAATGTCATGTATCGTTACCTCACACTGTCATGTATCGTTACCTCACACTGTCATGTATCGTTACCTTATAATGTCATGTATCGTTACCTCACACTGTCATGTATCGTTACCTTATAATGTCATGTATCGTTACCTCACACTGTCATGTATCGCTACCTTATAATGTCATGTATCGTTACCTCACACTGTCATGTATCGTTACCTTATAATGTCATGTATCGTTACCTCACACTGTCATGTATCGCTACCTTATAATGTCATGTATCGTTACCTCACACTGTCATGTATCGTTACCTTATAATGTCATGTATCGTTACCTCACACTGTCATGTATCGTTACCTCACACTGTCATGTATCGCTACCTCACACTGTAAGGAAAACCTTATAATATCCCTCGCACGTACCCCTCGCAGACATTCCCTCTCAGGTATCCCTCGTAGGTAGTGCAAGAGAGGTGGAGGAGTGAGTGGGGTATATATATACATACATACCATATTATGTAATAAAATATTCCTATTAGTCAAAAAAAAATAAATATGAAAAGATGGGGTGGTAGGGGAAGTGGAATATTCAAACGGCTTCAGGAAGAAATCCAAATATTTTTCCTTGAAGCCTTTTTATCCACTTCTCCGAGGCTATGGGTCCCACAATTTACACCAGAGGTGGACCCCTTATATATATATATATATATATATATATATATATATATATATATATATATATATATATATATATATATATATATATATATATATATATATATATATAGAGAGAGAGAGAGAGAGAGAGAGAGAGAGAATTAGTTTCATAATTGGCAGTGATGGGTCTGCAGGTTTCAGAAGTGTTCTTGCACTGTACTAAAACAATTTATAGCAACGATGTGGGATGTCTAGGATTGTTGGAAGTGGTAGTGATGGTGGTGGTGGTGGTTGTTGTTGGTTGTGGTGGTGGTTGTGGTGGTGGTTGTTGGTTGTGGTTGTGGTGGTGGTGGTGGTTGTGGTGGTGGTGGTTGGTTGTGGTGGTGGTTGTGGTGTTGGTGGTGGTTGTGGTGATGGTGGTGGTTGTGGTGGTGGTGGTTGGTTGTGGTGGTGGTTGTGGTGGTGGTTGTGGTGGTGGTTGGTTGTGGTGGTGGTTGTGGTGGTGGTTGTGGTGGTGGTGGTGGTGGTTGTGGTGGTGGTGGTGGTTGTGGTGATGGTGGTGGTTGTGGTGGTGGTGGTTGGTTGTGGTGGTGGTGGTTGGTTGTGGTGGTGGTTGTGGTGGTGGTTGTGGTGGTGGTTGGTTGTGGTGGTGGTTGTGGTGGTGGTTGTGGTGGTGGTGGTTGGTTGTGGTGGTGGTTGTGGTGGTTGTGGTTGTGGTGGTGGTGGTGGTAGTGGTGGTGGTGGTGGCGGCGGTGGTGGTTGTGGTGGTGGTGGTGGTTGTGGTGGTAGTGGTTGGTTGTGGTGGTGGTGGTGGCGGCGGTGGTGGTTGTGGTGGTGGTGGTGGTTGTGGTGGTGGTGGTGGTGGTGGTTGGTTGTGGTGGTGATTGTGGTGGTGGTGGTGGTTGTGGTGGTGGTAGTGGTGGTGGTGGTGGTTGTGGTGGTGGTGGTGGTGGTTGGTTGTGGTGGTGATTGTGGTGGTGGTGGTTGTGGTGGTGGTAGTGGTGGTGGTGGTGGTTGGTGGTGGTGGTGGTGGTTGGTTGTGGTGGTGGTTGTGGTGGTGGTGGTTGTGGTGGTGGTGGTTGGTTGTGGTGGTGATTGTGGTGGTGGTGGTTGTGGTGGTGGTGGTGGTGGTGGTGGTGGTGGTTGTGGTGGTGATGGTGATGGTTGTGGTGGTGGTGGTTGGTTGTGGTGGTGATTGTGGTGGTGGTGGTTGCTGTGGTGGTGGTAGTGGTGGTGGTGGTGGTGGTGGTGGTGGTGGTGGTGGTGGTGGTGGTGGTGGTGGTGGTGGTGGTGGTGGTGGTGGTGGTGGTGGTGGTGGTGGTGGTGGTGATGGTGGTGGTGGTGGTTGTGGTGGTGGTGGTGGTTGTGGTGATGGTGGTGGTTGTGGTGATGGTGGTGGTGGTGGTTGGTTGTGGTGGTGGTTGTGGTGGTTGTGGTGGTGGTGGTGGTTGGTTGTGGTGGTGATTGTGGTGGTGGTGGTGGCTGTGGTGGTGGTGGTGGTGGTAGTGGTGGTGGTGGTGGTGGTGGTGGTGGTGGTGGTGGTGGTGGTAGTGATGGTGGTGGTGGTGGTGGTGGTGGTGGTTGTGGTGTTGGTGGTTGGTTGTGGTGGTGGTGGTGGTTGGTTGTGGTGGTGGTTGTGGCGGTGGTGGTGGTTGTGGTGGTGGTGGTGGTGGTGGTGGTGGTGGTGGTGGTGGTGGTGGTAGTGGTGGTGGTGGTGGTTGTGGTGGTGGTGGTGGTTGTGGTGGTGGTGGTTGTGGTGGTGGTGGTGGTTGTAGTGGTGGTGGTGGTGGTGGTGGTAGTGGGAGTGGTGGATGTGGTAGTGGTGGTAGTGGTTATGGTGGTTGTGGTAGTGGTTGTGGTGGTGGTTGTGGTGGTGGTGGTGGTGGTGGTTGTGGTGGTGGTGGTGGTGGTGGTTGTGGTGGTGTTCGTGGTGGTAGTGATGGTTGTGGTGGTGGTGGTGGTGGTTGTGGTGGTGGTGGTTGTTGTGATGGTGGTGGTGGTGGTAGTAGTGGTGGTGGTGGTGGTGGTGGTAGTGGTGGTGGTTGTGGTGGTGGTGGTGATGTTGGTAGTAGTAGTAGTGGTAGTGGTGGTGGTTGTGGTGGTAGTGGAGGTGGTGGTGGCGGTGGTGATGTTGGTAGTAGTAGTAGTAGTGGTAGTGGTGGTGGTTGTGGTGGCAGTGGTGGTGGTAATTGGTGGTGGTGGCTGTGGTGATTGTGTTGGTAGTAGTAGTAGTGGTGGTGGTTTTTTAGTGGTGGTGGTGGTGGTCATGGTAATTTTTAGTGGTGATGGAGGTTTTTAGTGGTGGTGGTGGTGATTGTGGTAGTGGTGGGGGTCGTTGTGGTGGATTTTTATGACAACTTCTAGTGTGGTTTTAACGACCAGTTCCAATATGATTTTAACGACCAGGTCTAGTGTGATTTCAACGACCAGTTCCAGTATTGTTTTAACGATCAATCTATGCTGGAATACTGCTGTACACTAACGCCCCCTTCAAGGGTGGCGACATTGCACACCTAAGTACGATAAGTCACCTAAACTACTGGAACGGTTGAAGGTCCTTGATCTGTATTCCCTCGAACGCAGGCGAGAGAGATACATGATAATATACACTTGGAAGGTCCTGGAGGGATTGGTACCAAACCTGCACACGAAAATCACTCCATATGAAAGCAAAAGACTCGGCAGGAGATGCAACATTTCCCGATGAAAAGCAGGGGCGCCACGAGTACACTGAGAGACAACACAATAAGTGTCCGGGGCCCAAGACTGTTCAATTGCCTCCCAGCATACAATAGGGGGATTACCAATAGACCCCTGGCTGTCTTCAAGAATGCATTGGACAGGTACCTAAAGTCAGTACCTGACCAACCGGGTTGTGGTTCGTACGTCAGCTTGCGTGCTGCCAGCAGTAACAGCCTGGTTGATCAGACCCTGATCCACCATGAGGCCTGGTCTCAGACCGGGCCGCGGGGGCGTTGACCCCCGAAACCCTCTCCAGGTAAACTCCAGGTAGTGTGGTTTTAACCACCAGGTCTAGTGTGGTTTTAACGACAGGTCTAGTGTGGTTTTAACCACCAGGTCTAGTATGGTTTTAACGACAGGTCTAGTGTGGTTTTAACGACAGGTCTAGTGTGGTTTTAACGACAGGTCTAGTATGGTTTTAACCACCAGGTCTAGTATGGTTTTAACGACAGGTCTAGTATGGTTTTAACGACAGGTCTAGTGTGGTTTTAACGACAGGTCTAGTATGGTTTTAACCACCAGGTCTAGTGTGGTTTTAACGACAGGTCTAGTGTGGTTTTAACGACAGGTCTAGTGTGGTTTTAACCACCAGGTCTAGTGTGGTTTTAACGACAGGTCTAGTGTGGTTTTAACCACCAGGTCTAGTATGGTTTTAACGACAGGTCTAGTGTGGTTTTAACGACAGGTCTAGTATGGTTTTAACGACAGGTCTAGTGTGGTTTTAACGACAGGTCTAGTATGGTTTTAACGACAGGTCTAGTATGGTTTTAACGACAGGTCTAGTGTGGTTTTAACGACAGGTCTAGTGTGGTTTTAACGACAGGTCTAGTGTGGTTTTAACCACCAGGTCTAGCATGGTTTTAACGACAGGTCTAGTGTGGTTTTAACGACAGGTCTAGTGTGGTTTTAACCACCAGGTCTAGCATGGTTTTAACGACAGGTCTAGTGTGGTTTTAACGACAGGTCTAGTGTGGTTTTAACGACAGGTCTAGTGTGGTTTTAACCACCAGGTCTAGCATGGTTTTAACGACAGGTCTAGTGTGGTTTTAACGACAGGTCTAGTGTGGTTTTAACGACAGGTCTAGTGTGGTTTTAACGACAGGTCTAGTGTGGTTTTAATGACAGGTCTAGTATGGTTTTAACGACAGGTTTAGTGTGGTTTTAACCACCAGGTCTAGCATGGTTTTAACGACAGGTCTAGTGTGGTTTTAACCACCAGGTCTAGCATGGTTTTAACGACAGGTCTAGTGTGGTTTTAACGACAGGTCTAGTGTGGTTTTAACGACAGGTCTAGTGTGGTTTTAACCACCAGGTCTAGCATGGTTTTAACGACAGGTCTAGTGTGGTTTTAACGACAGGTCTAGTGTGGTTTTAACGACAGGTCTAGTATGGTTTTAACGACAGGTCTAGTGTGGTTTTAACCACCAGGTCTAGCATGGTTTTAACGACAGGTCTAGTGTGGTTTTAACCACCAGGTCTAGCATGGTTTTAACGACAGGTCTAGTGTGGTTTTAACCACCAGGTCTAGCATGGTTTTAACGACAGGTCTAGTGTGGTTTTAACCACCAGGTCTAGCATGGTTTTAACGACAGGTCTAGTGTGGTTTCAACGACTAGTCACTGCTCAGTCATTCCAATTAACGCACATTTCTTGCAGGTGTTCTCACGTTACCTGCAGCTCCAGGATGGTACTGACGAGCAGGTGTTGTTGTTTCTTGCAGGTGTTGGCTACGGAGCGGCGGTCATGTCAGTCTGGCTTAACATCTACTACATCATCGTCTTAGCCTGGGGTCTTTTCTACTTCTTCATGTCTCTCACCTCCCGTAAGTCATGTTAAGTCATGTTCTCATCCTCTATTGCGGTCTGGTTGCTGCTGCTGCTGCTGCTGTGTTTGCTGCTGCAGCAGCAGCAGCAGAGATGTGCGTCTTCAGAGTTTAGGTTAATCCATGTTCGAAAGATTAAGTCTAATCGGTTTTAAACCCAACTAACAAACTAAGTAACAAACTAGCAAACTATCAAACAAACTAACAAATTAACTAACAAGGTAACACGCTAACAAACTAACAAGCTAACAAGCTAACACAAAGTGTTTACCAGATGCCTCCCTTCTAGACGACAAGAGGAGAGAGACACCTGTCTCTTGTCTCTTTTCAGACGACAGGAGGAAGAGAGAGAGAGAGAGAGAGAGAGAGAGAGAGAGAGAGAGAGAGAGAGAGAGACTCCTGTTTCCTGTTACCTTCCATACGACAGGAGGGAGGGGGAGAGAGAGAGATTCCTGTCTCCTGTTATTTTTTCAGACTACAGGAGGGAGGGAGAGAGAGAGAGAGAGAGAGAGAGAGAGAGAGAGAGAGAGAGAGAGAGAGAGAGAGAGAGAGAGAGAGAGAGAGAGAGAGAGTGAGAGAGAGAGATTCCTGTCTCCTGTTACCTTCCAGACGACTTGGATTTCCTCTACCTCGTTACCTAATGCCACTAACAACCTCTGTGGCATTTACTCTCACACTCTGAGAGACTGTTTATAATGTTTGTTTTGGCCCCATACGGTTTTAGGGCTTCCCAACAATGATAATAATATAATTCCTCCAAACACTATTTCTTCTTAATTAATTACAGGGCCAAACTGAAGCATATGTCTCGCAGGTATCTTTTTCTCGGTGGTAAGCAGATTGCTCTCAAAGTGTAACACTTTGTTGTGGGGGTGAAAACGTGCGAAAACCAGCGTTAAGAACAAGACTTTAGTGTTGACAGTTTTGTTTATGGCTGTCTTTATCAAGTCAGCGGCTACAAGATTCATCTGAGACGTGTTTTCAGTCAACAGATGGCTAGTTGTGTGGTGCCGCTGGTCTTGCTACATCACAATGTACAGAGGGGAAAAGCGGTTTGTTTACCGCGCACCCATATACATCCTGGGGATGACAGTGGCTGGTTTACTGTGTACCCACTGTGGGAAATATAATACAACCAAAATATAAACCAGGAACCTATGGAAACCCACAGTAATTCCTACATCCAAATCCATCCTGAGGATAGTAGTGGCTGGTTTATTGTACATTCATACTAATCCTGAGGATGGAAAATGAGACACTTGTTCAGCATTTGGGAATCTTTATTGAGGCAACATTTTGCCAGCCAGAGGATTCTTCAGTCCAATACAGAGAAGAACGGTGGAAGATGAGGAGTTTGAGGTAATCAGTCCCTCAGTCTAGATCCCATGTGCTCAGTTCATAAATCTTGAGAAAAGTTCAGCATATGATGGGAGCAGTGATTTATTCTTCAACTCGTCGGTTTTCCAAATCATTAACATCAAATCCTGAGGATGGCAGCGCACGAGTTAAGGTGATACACAGAGGCGTGGGAACTAGGCCACAAAAACAACTCATAGGAGTACCGTTAGCTATGGATTATTTAGAATGTGTTTCATTTTTTCTGCTACAAGCAAATTTAGGATATAGTTGCTCAAAATTTCCTGCATTCTATTTTTCCCTAATTATGTTCATTTAGATATCATACAGGTTAGTATACTGTCTATCTCTATATTCCTCAATAAATGGACAATCAAGTACATGGTGTTCAAGAAAGTTATCATTGTCTGAGTATATAGGAGACAGGCGGAAACACTTGTAACCGAGCCCATGCCTGGCTGCCACACCATCCGTCAAGTCTGTTTACACTAAGTTCCTTTATAAATGCTCAGCAATGGTAGCAAGCAGCACCGAAATACAAGGTTATGGTTGCCGTTACAGCAGTAGAGGAGCAACGGGAGGATTATGTCTGGAATACCATTAGTCAGGTATTGTTGTATTACTATCACTGGTTTAGTTCCGCCCAGTAATGTTTCTGGAAGAAGAGAAACACTGCTACTTAGTTCTCTCCTGTGGTGTTCAGACACTTCATTTCCGCAAACTCTTAAGAGTTTCCTGCAGTGTCTGCTTCCTTCTTTAATGACCAACTTAGTATATTCCAATTCACGACAGGGAAGTCTTTATTGCACTGAATTCAGCATTAGTTATAAATGGTATGTATATATACTAGTCATACTGTATCTGTGTTCGTGAATCGTTGTGTTAGAGTGATATGACATTAGCTCTCAATAGTCTGTTGCACCTATACAGGGAATAGTGTAGAGGTTCAGGTGGGTATCCCTGTCACTGTGAGTAGATGTTTCAGTGTTTACACTAATAGCTTTAAAACCCTGGAAAAACATTCAGTTATATTTAGCGTAACTGTGTGGATGATAGTGCTTGTGGTGTTACCTGTCGGAAGGATGATCCTTCTATCTGTTTCACTTATGGGGATTATTACAGTTTGTTGTAGGTGAAGCATCTGAGGGGGATTAGCAAGAGGAGTCAAGAGCATGGATGTGCTTGTTACTCACACAACACAAGCAATTCAAGAGCATCGATGTCCTTGTTACACAACACAAGCAATTCAAGAGCATGGATGTCCTTGTTACTCACACAACACAAACTTCATGTGTAGTTGATAACCATAAAGACTTCCTGGTCATAACTTGGTATAACGCCATGTTTGTTCATAAAGAGGAAAAACAAGAGAGAAATGCTGAATTAATCACAAGAGATGCGAGACTACAGAATACAAGTAATGACTAACTGCACCTCTTGCGACGCTGCTACTGCCTGCAGACGAACCAGCGACTGTAATGCGAGGAGCACACGTATCAACACCCGTTACTTAACACCTACACCACGTACGGTATATCCTGCGACTCTGGGAGATAGGGAGCCGACTCACAAGCAAAGACGTTATTGTTAAAAACAACGTTTCTGTGAAGGGCTTTGTCAATTCATGATTTGATAGAGCTTTCCTTGAGCAAAACGTTGTCTTGATCAGGCTTATTCAGCTCTAGTTGTCTTGGAAACTACCTGTTCCACATCCTCTTTCCTGCTGTGGCAAGATACGGCAGCTAGTGAGTGTGTTAGTGCCGCTAACACTGACTTAATGAAGCGCATGCTGGTTCCTAGTGCTGACTTCTCAGTGTATGTAAACCTCACAACCGTGTGTGTGTGTGTGTGTGTGTGTGTGTGTGTGTGTGTGTGTGTGTGTTACATTTCTATAAGCATTTTTCAGCATTTTTAATTAATTTTGAATATATAAGATGCTTTTAGATTCTTGTTTAGATTATTAACTGTCACTGAATGTTAATGTTCCAGCTTTCACTGTGACCTCTCATTAACACTGTGACCTCTCATTAACACTGTGACCTCATAATACTGTGATCTGTCATTATAACACTGTGATTTCTCATTAACACTGTGACCTCTCATTATAATACTGTGACCCCTGATAACACTGTAACCTAGCATTATAATACTGTGACCTTTCATTATAATACTGTGACCCCTGATAACACTGTAACCTAGCATTATAATACTGTGACCTCTGATAAAACTGTGACCTATCATTATAATACTGTGACCTCTCATTAACACTGTGACTTCTCATAACACTGTGACATCTCATTAATACTGTGACCTCTCATTAATACTGTGACCTCTCATGACACTGTGGCCTTTCATAACACTGTGACCTCTCATAATACTGTGATTTGTCATAACACTGTGACCTCTCATAACACTATGACCCATCATAACATTGTGACCTCTCATTACACTGACATCAGATAACACTGTGACCTCTTATTAACACTGTGACCTATCATTATAACACTGTGACCTATCGTTATAACACTGTGACCTTTTATAATACTGTGATCTATCATTATAACACTGTGACCTCTCTTTATAACACTGTGACCCCTCATTAACACTGTGACTTACCATTATAATACTGTGACCTCTCATAGCACTGTGACCTATCATTATAACACTGACCTTTCATAACAGTGTGATCTACCAATATAACACTGTGACCTATCATTATAACACCGTGACCTCTCATAACACTATGATCTCTCGTAACACTGTGACCTCACATTATAACATTGCGACCTCTCATTATAGCACTATGACCTCTCATTGTTATGATCTTTCATAACACTGACCTCTCATAACACTGTGACCTCACATTATAACACTGTGACCTATCCTTATAGCACTATGACCTCTCAATATAACACTGCCTTCTCATTATAGCACTGTGACCTCTCATTATAACACTGTGACCTCTCATTATAGCACTGTGATCTCTTATTATAGCACTGTGACTTCTCATTATAGCAGTGTGATCTCTCATTACAACACTGTGACTTCTCATTATAACAGTGTGACCTCTCATAACAGTGTGACCTCTCATAACAGTGTGACCTCTCATAACAGTGTGACCTCTCATAACAGTGTGACCTCTCATAACAGTGTGACCTCTCATAACAGTGTGACCTCTCATTATATCACTTCTTGATCTAGCTATGTTTCTCCCTAGTGAGTGAATGTGTACGTTCGTGTCAGTATGGTATAATGTGTTACTTCTGCTGCTGCTGCTGCTGCTGCTGCTACTACTACTACTACTGCTGCTTCTGCTGCTGCTTATGCTTATACTTTTGCTGCTGTTGCTGTTGCTGTTGCTGCTGTTCCTGCTGCTGTTATTGCTGCTGCTTCTGCTTCTGCTATGTGCTAAAGCAAACTTTCTTTTTTTTTTCCTCTCACTCCATCACTTGTGACTTTTTCCAAGTCTACACTGGAAGTAAGTATCTTTCTTGTTCTTCTTTCCTGCCTCCTTAATTAAAACATCACATGAGGCTGAGTCATAACTCATGGCAGCTAGTTGTGTAAGACACAAGTCATGGCAGCTAGTTGTGTAAGACACAAGTCATGGCAGCTAGTTGTGTAAGACACAAGTCATGGCAGCTAGTTGTGTAAGACACAAGTCATGGCACCTAATTGTGTAAGACACAAGTCATGGCAGCTAGTTCAGTAAGACACAAGTCATGGCAGCTAGTTGTGTAAGACACAAGTCATGGCAGCTAGTTGTGTAAGACACAAGTCATGGCAGCTAGTTGTGTAAGACACAAGTCATGGCAGCTAGTTGTGTAAGACACAAGTCATGGCAGCTAGTTCAGTAAGACACAAGTCATGGCACCTAATTGTGTAAGACACAAGTCATGGCAGCTAGTTCAGTAAGACACAAGTCATGGCAGCTAGTTGCGTAAGACACAAGTCATGGCAGCTAGTTGTGTAAGACACAAGTCATGGCAGCTAGTTGTGTAAGACACAAGTCATGGCACCTAATTGTGTAAGACACAAGTCATGGCAGCTAGTTCAGTAAGACACAAGTCATGGCAGCTAGTTGTGTAAGACACAAGTCATGGCAGCTAGTTGTGTAAGACACAAGTCATGGCACCTAGTTGCGTAAGACACAAGTCATGGCAGCTAGTTGTGTAAGACACAAGTCATGGCAGCTAGTTGTGTAAGACACAAGTCATGGCACCTAGTTGTGTAAGACACAAGTCATGGCAGCTAGTTCAGTAAGACACAAGTCATGGCAGCTAGTTGCGTAAGACACAAGTCATGGCAGCTAGTTGTGTAAGACACAAGTCATGGCAGCTAGTTGTGTAAGACACAAGTCATGGCACCTAGTTGTGTAAGACACAAGTCATGGCAGCTAGTTGCGTAAGACACAAGTCATGGCAGCTAGTACTGTAAGACACAAGTCATGGCAGCTAGTTCTGTAAGACACAAATCATGGCAGCTAGTTCTGTAAGACACAAGTCATGGCAGCTAGTTGTGTAAGACACAAGTCATGGCAGCTAGTTGTGTAAGACACAAGTTATGGCAGCTAGTTCTGTAAGACACAAGTCATGGCAGCTAGTTCTGTAAGACACAAGTTATGGCAGCTAGTTCTGTAAGACACAAATCATGGCAGCTAGTTGTGTAAGACACAAGTCATGGCAGCTAGTTGTGTAAGACACAAGTCATGGCAGCTAGTTGTGTAAGACACAAGCCATGGCAGCTAGTTCTGTAAGACACAAGCCATGCCAGCTAGTTGTATAAGACACAAATCATGGCAGCTAGTTGTGTAAGACACAAGTCATGGCAGCTAGTTGTGTAAGACACAAATCATGGTAGCTAGTTGTGTAAGACACAAGTCATGGCAGCTAGTTCTGTAAGACACAAGCCATGGCAGCTAGTTGTATAAGACACAAGTCATGGCAGCTGGTTGTGTAAGACACAAATCATGGCAGCTAGTTCTGTAAGACACAAGTCATGGCAGCTAGTTCTGTAAGACACAAGTCGTGGCAGCTAGTTCTGTAAGACACAAGTCATGGCAGCTAGTTGTGTAAGACACAAGTCATGGCAGCTAGTTCTGTATGATACAAGTTATGGCAGCTAGTTCTGTAAGACACAAGTCATGGCAGCTAGTTCTGTAAGACACAAGTCATGGCAGCTAGTTGTGTAAGATACAAGTCATGGCAGCTAGTTGTGTAAGAGACGAGTCATGCCAGCTAGTTCTGTAAGATACAAGTCATGGCAGTTAGTTCAGTAAGACATGAGCCATGGCAGCTAGTTCTGTAAGATACAAGTCATGGCAGCTAGTTCTGTAAGATACAAGTCATGGCAGCTAGTTCTGTAAGACACGAGTCATGGCAGCTAGTTCAGTAAGACACAAGTCATGGCAGCTAGTTCAGTAAGACACAAGTCATGGCAGCTAGTTCAGTAAGACACAAGTCATGGCAGCTAGTTCAGTAAGACACAAGTCATGGCAGCTAGTTCAGTAAGACATGAGCCATGGCAGCTAGTTCTGTAAGACACAAATCATGGCAGTTCTGTAAGACTCATAACACATTACCTCATCCTTCACTGCCGTCGTATATCTCTGCATCTAATCAAATAATAATAAAAAAAATACTGCAAATGGACAATTCGTGATATGCAAATAAAATCTCACAAACATCAATACCAAAATGGCGTCATCAGAGTTGGAGTGTCCTCAGGTGTCCGAAGAAACATGTAAGCCAAAAAAGACTCGCATCCTTCTGTTTTTTTTTTTTTAAGTTTCCCATAAATATGGGAGTGTACTGAGACTTCGACAGGTGGGATTACCACCTGTCGAAGCCTCTGCACGACAGCAGCCAGGTGCGTCCCACGGTGGGACGCACCTGGCTGCTGTCTTGTGCATCTATAAGTCCTGTCTGTCTATCAGCGAGCACGCAGAATTTACCTTCCGGGTCATCACCGTTCTAACGCCCCTTACTTTATCTTCCCTCCTCGCCGACGGCCCCACCTTTGACACAGACTCCCTCTTTGACGTTCTGATAGCAACAGATTTGTTACACTAACTTTGATAATTATACTTTAGCACTGCTCATCGACTTTACTAACTCTACCTGTGTTATACTCTCCACCCTCACTAGTCTCTGATCAAGTATATTAAAGCTCTAGCACGTCCTACCCTTGTGGTCTTAGCGCTTAGTTATGATTATAATAATATTAATGTAAGTGGTGTCGTGTAGCTGCTGATACAGAGGAATCTATGTCTCTATGTCGTGGTAACTGCATTACAGCTTAACACCTGTCATCCTGTTGTTCAGTCACGGCCACTGACTCGTCCGTGGGGAATGGGCACGGACCGTCCACTACAGCAGTAACAGTCTGGTTGATCAGACCCTGATCCGCCACGAGGCCTGGTCTCAGACTGCGCCGTGGGGACGTTGACCCTGGAAACCCTCACCAGGTATACTCCAGGTATACAATCCACGTCAGCAGTTGACGTTCTTACGGTCTGGTGATGCTACAGTAAAGGGTGCGCGCGACGTGTGTGCGCGACGTCGCCGCGCACACACGTCGCCGCACACACACGTCGCCGCGCACACACGTCGCCGAGCACATACGTCGCCGCGCACACACGTCGCCGCGCACACACATCGCCGCGCACACACGTCGCCGCGCACACACGTCGCGCTCTTTACCTGTCCGCCCTCTTACGGGAACCTTATTTACACATTTTCAAAAGTATATTTCGAATTTCCCCGCATTTGCAGTAATATTCCGAAAAAATTGAGAAAGTTGCCATGATTTACGTCACGGAGCCGCGTAATAAATCTTACCTCAGACATTACTATCCAAACACACACACACACACACACACACACACACACACACACACACACACAAATATATTTACCATTTTTTTAAGTGAAGAAAAATCATGGGGATGGGTAGGATGGGTTGTGGGATAGACAGGAAAATAGGTGGGATAGATCAGCCAGAGGGGTGAAGAGATAGGTGTTAAGTAGGTGTCTTGTGTCACCTACTGAGCGGTAGATACATACCTAGTAGTTACGTTCACTCATCACAAAGGCGAAGAGCTCTTGATCCAGGGAACCCGAGCCACCCCTGCAACTTTCTTGGATCAAACCTGGTTGCATCGCCCTTATCTTTTTTCCCCAAGGCCCTGGGTAATACCTGCGGGTTTAGCGTTTCCTCATAACTTTATCAGTAGTAATTATAAAAATGATAATAATAAATAATATTAATAATAAAATACTACTACTACTGCTAATAATAATAATAATAATAATAATAATAATAATAATAATAATAATTACATAATAAATATAATAATAATAATTCCCCTCCAGGTCCTATCATCACCCTCCAAGTCCTAGTCATTGCTCTACCTTCCCCTCTAGATCCACTCATTTTCCCCTCTTGACCCGCCCTTCCCTCTCTACCGACACCCTGGAATCACTACTAATCTCAACCCTCTTCTCACCCTCCGTCGCCGCCCCTGGCGCCAGAGTTGCCGTGGGGGTCGTGTGACAACTGGTGGAACACTGCCACCTGTGTGTCGCCCTACGCCCGTAGTGACCTGGAGTGCTGGGAGGAGTCCTTCAACACCACGGCCAACCAGTCGTTCTGCAGGGTGGGCAACCTCTCCCGGGTCCACGTCCTTAATATCACCGACCCTGTCAAGGAGTTCTGGGAGTAAGTCATGAATGTCGTTCATCCTCTAAAGTGAGTCTTGAATGTCGTTCATCCTCTAAGAGTGAGTCTTAAATGTCGCTCATCCTCTAAGAGTGAATCTTGAATGTCGTTCATCCTCTAAAGCAGTGGTTCCCAAACTGGGGGGTAATGGAGAGGTGACAGAAAAAAAGTTGTGAATTCTGAAAATCAAGAAAACAATGCGGTACCCGGTATGAGGATTATTGTTAACTTTGTCTTAGTATATAAAGTTGTAAAGTAAACCTATTATAAGTAAGTAATAAAGTTAAACCAAATAACAATAAACATCAAAAACTAATATACAGTATTAGAAAAGAAGAAATATATAGCTAAGTGTGTGGAAACCCAAAAGTATTTTAACAAGTATGCTTCAGGACAAAAGTCACTCAGTAGCCCAGATCGACCTGTCCAGTACGTGTCACTCACTTCCTGAGGCTGCCTCTATTTCACACTGTCAGTTTATCTGTGAGCATCAGCCGAGGTAGACATAAGCTGGTATGTATGTGTACTGCCCTGTGCAGTATATAGTTAGTATTTACCCACTGTTACTGTGAATTTGTAGCTATTATTAATTTTATATATAATGTATGTGTGGTTCTTACGTTTTCAATGGTTTTGCTAGGATTAGCAGAGTATGCGAGGCTGTATACGTTCACGTTTAGCCATATATATCAATAATAACAACATTTTGTGAAAGGGGTAACATGCTTTATGTGGCATGTTAAATTGGGTAACAAGCTGAAAAAGTTTGGGAACCACTGCGAGTCTAAAGTGAGTCTTGAATGTAGTTCATCCTCTAAGAGTGAATCTTGAATGTCGTTCATCCTCTAAGAGTGAGTCTCAACATCAGTTCTCAACATGTATGTAACATCACAAACTTACGAGAAATGTTCCACAGTATTTTCTCCTTCATGAGGCTTTTCAAGCCTTTTTTTTTTTTTAGGGAGGTGCAGAATTTTTCCTCACCGAAACTGAGATACGTTCCTGTACCTTCATTAATATTGACTTTGTGTGTGTATGTGTTTCTCACGTTATCCTAGTTATGCAAGAATCGCGAACAAGCGATATAATAAACAAAACAACCACAGAGGGAGTTGAATAATAGCTCTAGGTCTTTCGTGCTGCAATCAACACATCATCAGGAGCTTTCAAAGCTGCAGAAGTGAGGAAAAGATCTCAGCAGATTCGTTACGAGGAACGCTTGTTAAGCAAGCGTCCCTCGGAACGAATCTGCTGAGATATCTTCCTCATTTCTGCAACTTTGCAAGCTCCTGACGATGTGTTGATTTCAGCACGAAAGGCCTAGAGCTATTATTCATTTCCCTCTGTGGTTGTTTTGCACTATCCTAGTTATAAGGCTCATTCAAGTGTATCACTACTCTCTTAGTGGCTTGATGATGGTCCAGGAAGGACCGAAAAGTCTTGTCTTACATTTCCAGTTTGTGGGTCAGTTGTGATTTGAAACTATGTATTTATTTTAAACAGTACAGCATCACCGTAGTCACTCTCTACACTCGGCAGTCAGTCTCTGTAGTAACAACATTCATGACTCCTAGAGGAACCAACAGGTTATTTTCATTCACAATATTCCTCCTTCCCTCGTGTACACAGTAAATAATCAAAACTCCCCTTCATATAAGATTAATTTTCACTCGTAATTAAGTGCTAAGATCATGAGAGTAAACTGGGTTAACTAGCAGGAGGGACGGAGGTAATGGTAAATCAATTGCATGTGTGTTTTGCATGCGTGTAGAGGATGGAGTTGCAAGTGTTGCCTTTGCTCCCACAGAAAACGGGCGCTTCAGATTTCGGAAGGCATTGATCACCCTGGCACCGTACGCTGGGACCTGGCACTCACTCTCCTCGTAGCCTGGATCCTTTGCTACTTCTGCATCTGGAAGGGAGTCAAATGGACTGGAAAGGTGAGTCGACCTGCAGCGAAGTTCCTCGTAGAGTTCGTGTGTGTGTGTGCGTGTGTGTGTGTGTGTGTGTGTGTGTGTGAGCTACCAGTAACACACTAGTTCAGGGGTACCTACCTCCAAGTCTCCTATACACCCAACGTATGGTATAAGTCAGTCACGTTCAATGACCCTTGATTTTCGAAGTGTCTCTCTTTCTCTCTCAGAACTCTGGTGCATTAGAAATAACAGGAATATATAACTGTGATCAGGATTTAACGAGTTTTTTTTTCTCTCGTGAGCAGAGTGTCTGGTTATATTGATTTCGAGTGCAATAAAAAGGGGAAAAAAATAGTTATTCATGGGCGAGCATATGGTGGTGATTAACCAGTGTGTCTGGTCCTGAGATGGTGTGTTGATGCTAGATGTATTGATTAAGACCTTTGGCACCAAAAGAGGAGTGGCACATCAATCAAGCCAGGTTTTTTCTCGGGTGGGGGGGGGTTGACATGATTGATGGTTACCTCACTTGACGCTCACACGCTTCACAAGTTACCAGTCAATCTGCAGAAATTGCCATACACGCTAAACACGTTGCCATGCAGGTTGAACACGCTGCCACACACGCTACGCAGGTTGTCATACACGCTACACAAGCTGCGACACACGCCAAACACGCTGCCATACACGATACGCAGGTTGCCATACACGCTTCTCATAGTATAAGCCAAATTTCATGGCAAAATTATATCGCAATAGATAAGCTCAACTGACTATAATTCGTCAGAGAGAGAGAGAGAGAGAGAGAGAGAGAGAGAGAGAGAGAGAGAGAGAGAGAGAGAGAGAGAGAAAGAAAGAGAACGAGAGGTCTAGGCAGTGTGTTTAGTGTGCAACACTGACAGCAACACTGTACTACTACCTTGCGTAGTAACTCCCTTCATTGACTCGCAGCACTGGGCGGGGGGATGTTCTGACACAGTGGGTGTCACTTCCCACTGCTCTGCCACCCACTTGAACACCACTCAGAGGCTTATATTCATTATATGTCTGCTTAAGAGGTTCATGTATATTTATACAAATAACGGTCTTGTGCTTTTTGTTATTTATGTTTATTATTTTTTACTCAACAACGCTTCGTTAGATTGCATTCCCGTGTTCCTCTGACAAGGCTTCACGTTACTCAACACATTCCAGTGTTCCCACGCTTCATACAAGGCTGCACGTTACTCAACACATTCCAGTGTTCCCACGCTTCATACAAGGCTGCACGTTACTCAACACATTCCAGTGTTCCCACGCTTCATACAAGGCTTCACGTTACTCAACACATTCCAGTGTTCCCACGCTTCATACAAGGCTGCACGTTACTCAACACATTCCAGTGTTCCCACGCTTCATACAAGGCTGCACGTTACTCAACACATTCCAGTGTTCCCACGCTTCATACAAGGCTTCACGTTACTCAACACATTCCAGTGTTCCCACGCTTCATACAAGGCTGCACGTTACTCAACACATTCCAGTGTTCCCACGCTTCATACAAGGCTGCACGTTACTCAACACATTCCAGTGTTCCCACGCTTCATACAAGGCTGCACGTTACTCAACACATTCCAGTGTTCCCACGCTTCATACAAGGCTGCACGTTACTCAACACATTCCAGTGTTCCCACGCTTCATACAAGGCTGCACGTTACTCAACACATTCCAGTGTTCCCAGGCTTCATACAAGACTTCACGCTACTCAACACATTCCAGTGTTCCCACGCTTCATACAAGGCTGCACGTTACTCAACACATTCCAGTGTTCCCACGCTTCATACAAGGCTTCACGCTACTCAACACATTCCAGTGTTCCCACGCTTCATACAAGGCTTCACGTTACTCAACACATTCCAGTGTTCCCACGCTTCATACAAGGCTTCACGTTACTCAACACATTCCAGTGTTCCCACGCTTCATACAAGGCTTCACGCTACTCAACACATTCCAGTGTTTCCACGCTTCATACAAGGCTGCACGTTACTCAACACATTCCAGTGTTTCCACGCTTCATACAAGGCTTCACGTTACTCAACACATTCCAGTGTTTCCACGCTTCATACAAGGCTTCACGTTACTCAACACATTCCAGTGTTTCCACGCTTCATACAAGGCTTCACGTTACTCAACACATTCCAGTGTTTCCACGCTTCATACAAGGCTTCACGTTACTCAACACATTCCAGTGTTTCCACGCTTCATACAAGGCTGCACGTTACTCAACACATTCCAGTGTTTCCACGCTTCATACAAGGCTTCACGTTACTCAACACATTCCAGTGTTTCCACGCTTCATACAAGGCTTCACGTTACTCAACACATTCCAGTGTTTCCACGCTTCATACAAGGCTGCACGTTACTCAACACATTCCAGTGTTCCCACGCTTCATACAAGGCTGCACGTTACTCAACACATTCCAGTGTTTCCACGCTTCATACAAGGCTGCACGTTACTCAACACATTCCAGTGTTCCCACGCTTCATACAAGGCTGCACGTTACTCAACACATTCCAGTGTTCCCACGCTTCATACAAGGCTGCACGTTACTTAACACATTCCAGTGTTCCCACGCTTCATACAAGGCTGCACGTTACTTAACACATTCCAGTGTTCCCACGCTTCATACAAGGCTGCACGTTACTCAACACATTCCAGTGTTCCCACGCTTCATACAAGGCTGCACGTTACTTAACACATTCCAGTGTTCCCACGCTTCATACAAGGCTGCACGTTACTCAACACATTCCAGTGTTCCCACGCTTCATACAAGGCTTCACGTTACTCAACACATTCCAGTGTTCCCACGCTTCATACAAGGCTTCACGTTACTCAACACATTCCAGTGTTTCCACGCTTCATACAAGGCTGCACGTTACTCAACACATTCCAGTGTTCCCACGCTTCATACAAGGCTGCACGTTACTCAACACATTCCAGTGTTCCCACGCTTCATACAAGGCTGCACGTTACTCAACACATTCTAGTGTTCCCACGCTTCATACAAGGCTGCACGTTACTCAACACATTCCAGTGTTCCCACGCTTCATACAAGGCTTCACGTTACTCAACACATTCCAGTGTTTCCACGCTTCATACAAGGCTGCACGTTACTCAACACATTCCAGTGTTTCCACGCTTCATACAAGGCTGCACGTTACTCAACACATTCCAGTGTTTCCACGCTTCATACAAGGCTGCACGTTACTCAACACATTCCAGTGTTTCCACGCTTCATACAAGGCTGCACGTTACTCAACACATTCCAGTGTTTCCATACAAGGCTTCACGTTACTCAACACATTCCAGTGTTTCCACGCTTCATACAAGGCTTACTCAACACATTCCAGTGTTTCCACGCTTCATACAAGGCTGCACGTTACTCAACACATTCCAGTGTTTCCACGCTTCATACAAGGCTTCACGTTACTCAACACATTCCAGTGTTTCCACGCTTCATACAAGGCTTCACGTTACTCAACACATTCCAGTGTTTCCACGCTTCATACAAGGCTTCACGTTACTCAACACATTCCAGTGTTCCCACGCTTCATACAAGGCTGCACGTTACTCAACACATTCCAGTGTTTCCACGCTTCATACAAGGCTTCACGTTACTCAACACATTCCAGTGTTTCCACGCTTCATACAAGGCTGCACGTTACTCAACACATTCCAGTGTTTCCACGCTTCATACAAGGCTGCACGTTACTCAACACATTCCAGTGTTTCCACGCTTCATACAAGGCTGCACGTTACTCAACACATTCCAGTGTTTCCACGCTTCATACAAGGCTGCACGTTACTCAACACATTCCAGTGTTTCCACGCTTCATACAAGGCTGCACGTTACTCAACACATTCCAGTGTTCCCACGCTTCATACAAGGCTTCACGTTACTCAACACATTCCAGTGTTTCCACGCTTCATACAAGGCTTCACGTTACTCAACACATTCCAGTGTTTCCACGCTTCATACAAGGCTTCACGTTACTCAACACATTCCAGTGTTTCCACGCTTCATACAAGGCTTCACGTTACTCAACACATTCCGGTGTTCATCTGTCTCACTCATGGCTTCACGTTATTCAACACTGGTTTCTGAAGCTTGTGTTTCTTATGAATGTAAGGAATGGAAATGGTGAGGTATAGATAGTTTGTACTGGTGAAGTGTGCTGTGTGTACTGGTAGTGTGTACTGAGAGTGTGTACTGGTAATATGTACTGAGAATTGATACTGTTCGTATGTAGTGGTGGTGTGTAATAGTGATGTGTACCGGTAATGTGTACTGTTAACATGTAGTGGTGTGTACTGGTAGTGTGTAGTGTTCGTATGTACTGGTGATGTGCACTGGTCGTGTGTACTGTTTGTATGTAGTGGTGTGTACTGGTAGCGTATACTGTTCGTATGTAGTGGTGGTGTGTACTAGTAGTGTGTACTGGTAGTGTTTACCGTTCGTATGTAGTGGTGATGTGTACTGGTAGTGTGTACTGATGGTGCATACTGGTAGTGTGTACTGGTGGTGTGTAATGTTCGTATGTAGTGGTGGTGTGTACTGGTAGTGTGTACTGTTCGACTGCTCCCATGTACACCGGTGCACGGGATATGCTGAACACCGTGTTCTCCAACAGGTTGTGTACTTCACAGCACTCTTCCCGTACCTGCTGATGTTCATCCTGTTCATCCGAGGCGTGACTCTTCCCGGCGCCATGACTGGGATTCGCTACTACCTCATCCCCGATATCGACAAACTGAAGGATATCACGGTAAGTACTCAGTAACGTACTCAGGAACGTAACAACAAGCAACATGGGGCCTATTGGCCCACGCTAGGCAGGCCTAACTCATTCATGTTTCCGGCCCCTATGCAGGGTTACAACGGAACAGATAAAAAAAAAATGACACGGACGTAAGAGGAAAAAAATGACTCACACTGATTTGGTCAACAGGTGTGGGTGGAGGCAGTGTCGCAGGTGTTCTGGTCCTATGCACTTGTCCTGGGCTCCCTCATCGCTCTGGGTTCCTACAACAAATTTGATAATAACTGCTACCGGTGAGTGGAACCCAAACACCTACAGTGTCCACGATAGTAAATTCAAATTCAAAAAACTATTTCTTTGCAGTAAAATATAGTAAAGCACAAAGGAAGCTACTAGCATGCAAGAGCGTAACACTCACAGTGTCCACGATATTGAGTGAAAATACCCGAAGCGCCCACGATGCTAATTCTAAACACTCTTACTGTCCACAACACTAAATCCAAACACTCTTACTATCACAATAATGAATGTAAACACTTACTGTCCACAACACTAAACACAAACACTCTTATTATCAGGAAGATACTAGCGAAATTCCAGAAATAATAAATTATGTAAAATAGGACGATAATAAACTATGCACGATGGGAGTAACTAGTGACATGGTCCTCAAACAATTAGAGAAATTAAAACCTAACAAATCCCCAGGTCCTGATGAACTGTTTACAAGGGTTTTAAAGGAATGTAAAGAGGAACTTAACATACCTTTGGCTAATCTTTTCAACATATCACTACAAAGTGACATAGTGCCTGATAAGTGGAAAATGGCAAAGGCAATATTTAATTACAAGGCAGGTGACAGGTCCTTGGCTTCGAACTATAGACCAATAAGCCTTACCTCCATAGTGGGAAAATTTATGGAATCAATAATTGCCGAAGCAATTCGTAGCCATCTTGATAGGCACAGATTGATTAATGAATCTCAGCACGGTTTTACAAAGGGGCGTTCCTGTCTTAAGAATTTACTAACTTTTTTCATTAAGATGTTTGAGGAGGTAGATCATGGTAATGAATATGATATTGTGTATATGGACTTCAGTAAGGCTTTCGACAGAGTTCCACATCAGAGGCTACTGAGGAAACTTAAGGCACACGGAATAGGAGAAATTTTTTCCTGGGCAGAGGCATGGTTGACAAATAGGCAGCAGAGAGTTTGCATAAATGGGGAGAAATCAGAATGGGGGCACGTCACAAGTGGTGTTCCACAGGGGTCATTGTTGGGCCCGTTGTTGTTCACAATTTACATAAACGACATAGATGAGGGAATAAATAGCGACATAAGCAAATTTGCTGATGACACCAAAATAGGCCGTCCAATTCATTCTAATGAGGACACTAGAGCACTCCAGGATGATTTGAATAGACTGTTGGAGTGGTCGGAGAAGTGGCAGATGCAGTTTATTAAAGATTGAGACACTTATGCAACATATGGTTTTTTAAACCATTCCTCACATGTAGTTTATTATAGACAAATGTAAAGTTCTAAATATTGGACAGGAAAATAACCATGCCACATATAAACTAAATAATGTAGATCTTAATATTACTGATTGCGAAAAGGATTTGGGAGTTCTGGTTAGCAGTAATCTAAAACCAAGACAACAGTGCATAAGTGTTGGCAATAAAGCTAACAGAATTCTTGGCTTCATATCAAGAAGTATAAATAATAGAAGTCATCAGGTTGTTCTTCAACTCTGTACATCCTTGGTTAGGCCTCATTTAGATTATGCTGCACAGTTCTGGTCACCGCATTAGAGAATGGATATAAATGCACTGGAAAACGTACGGAGGAAGATGACAAAGATGATCCCGCGTACCAGAAATCTTCCTTGTGAAAACAGACTGAGGAGGGCCCTGAATATGCACTCTCCGGAAAGGCGTAGAATTAGGGATGATATGATTGAGGTGTATAAATGGAAGACAGGAATAAATAAAGGGGATGTAAATAGCGTGCTAAAAATATCTAGCCAAGACAGGACTCCCAGCAATGGTTTTAAGTTGGAAAAATTCAGATACAAGAAGGATATAGGAAAGTACTGGTTTGGTAATAGAGTTGTGGATGAGTGGAACAAACTCTCGAGTACCGTCATAGAAGCTAAAACGTTGTGTAGTTTGAAAAATAGGTTAGATAAATACATGAGTGGGTGTGGGTGGGTGTGAGTTGGACCTGACTAGCTTGCGCTACTAGGTCAGATGCCGTGCTCCTTCCTTAAGTGGATGTGACCTGGACCCGACTAGGTTGGGTCAGTGGCATAAGCCGGTAGGCGGCTTGGACCTGCCTCCCATGGGCCAGTCGGCCTGGTGTAGTGCTCCTTCTTTCTTATGTTCTTATGCACAACACTAGACACACTTTTACTATCCACACTACTGAATACACTCTTACTATCCACACTACTGAATACACTCTTATTATCCACAACACTGAATACACGCTCTTACTATTCACACTACTGAATCTAAACACTATTACTATCCACAACAACGAAGATAAACACTCTCAGTGCCAACAACTTTGAATCCAACACTCATACTACTCACGGTAGCCAACTAAAAGAATAGCGTTTCGGAAGAAAAGCTTGTGGTAGACATTTCTCTCTGTGTAGAGCTTTGTCAAGTTATGTTTCGCTCTGTGTAGAGCTTTGTCAAGTTATGTTTCGCCCTGTGTAGAGCTTTATCAGGGCATGACAGAGCATAGTCAACAACTTGCATCTACGTAGACTTCAGAGTTTCCTTGAGTTACCCTTCTGTGTGTTGTATTAGGGGTAACTGCTTAAAAGTTATCCCTATTTTTTTTTGTCAGCTTTTGTGGAAGTTATATGTGAAATTTTCATTCATGTATTGTAAATAATAATAATAATAATAATAATAATAATAATAATAATAATAAAAATAATAATAATAATATTATTATTATTATTATTATTATTATTATTATTATTATTATTATTATTATTATTATTATTATTATTATTATTAAGAGCTAAACTCATAGGAATAAATACATCACCTGGTTGGTGAATATAATGAGGTTTGATCGGAGGAAGAGGAGGATAAATTCAGTTCCTCGAATCAAGAGCACTTGTTTAGGGGCCGCTCACACTGAGGTCCTCTTCAGCAGACAGCTGACAGAAATGTTCATACACAACACTCATGTCGTGTGTTGCTGTCCCAATGTCACATTTAAGGGAGGGCTCTTGATCCAAGTGATTGAATCAAGCTTGATTAGCCTCCCTTTCCTCATCCCCTCTCAGGTGATGTGTGAGCCCCCTTACGGGTTTAGCACTTGGAATCTTTTTTTGTACACGGCTCGTGCACTGATTCAGTGCACGCGCAGGCGGAAACGTTCCTCCTGCGTAGTAGGCTTCATCAGTCAAATTCAGAGGAAATACAGATAGCTGAGTGTAGCCTATGTCTCTGTCACGGCTCTGCCTGTCTGTACTGCTGTGTTGCGTCATTGTGACGTGCACCTGTGTTGCGTCATTGTGACGCGCACCTGTTTTCCGTCATTGTGACGTGCACCTGTGTTCCCTCATTGTGACGTGCACATGTGTTGCGTCATTGTGACGTGCGCCTGTGTTGCGTCATTGTAACGTGTATGTGTGTTGCCTCATTGTGACGTGCACCTGTGTTGCCTCATTGTGACGTGCACGTGTTGCGTCATTGTGACGTGCGCCTGTATTGCGTCATTGTAACGTGTATGTGTGTTGCCTTAGTGTGATGTGCACCTGTGTTGCTTCATTGTGACGTGCACCTGTGTTGCCTCATTGTGATGTGCACCTGTGTTCCGTCGTTGTGACGTGCACCTGTGTTGCCTCATTGTGATGTGCACCTGTGTTCCGTCATTATGACATGCACATGTGTTGCCTTATTGTGACGTGCACCTGTGTTGCCTCATTGTGACGTGTATGTGTGTTGCCTTAGTGTGACGTGCACCTGTGTTGCCTTATTGTGACGTGCACCTGTGTTCCATCACTGTGATGTGCACCTGTGTTTCCTCATTGTGACGTGCACCTGTGTTTCCTCATTGTGACGTGCACCTGTGTTGCTTCATTGTGACGTACACTTGTGTTGCATCATTGTGACGTGCACCTGTTTTGCAGCGACTCTCTCATCCTGTGCACCATCAACTCGTGCACCTCCTTCTTCGCCGGCTTCGTCATCTTCTCGGTGGTAGGCTTCATGGCAGAGCAACA
The DNA here is from genome assembly GCF_038502225.1 of Cherax quadricarinatus. Classification (NCBI taxonomy): domain Eukaryota; kingdom Metazoa; phylum Arthropoda; class Malacostraca; order Decapoda; family Parastacidae; genus Cherax; species Cherax quadricarinatus. Next base: position 52,506 of record NW_027195199.1, on the reverse strand, counting down.
GCAGAAGGAAGTGGCAGACGTGGCCGCGTCAGGTGAGTCCTCACACACACACACACACACACACACACACACAGATTGGTCAGTCTTATTCATATATTGTACACGGTGTGTGAAGCAGATACAGTAGTAACGTTTACGTGTACAACAGAGTACACAAATAACCTGCACATGGGAGGGAAAAGCTTATGTATTGTATATTGTTCCAGTATTGTGCCTTTTATTTTTTGGGCTCTTTACAAGAGAGAGAGAGAGAGAGTACAGGTCATGATGTGCTCACAGGTCCCGGCCTGGCCTTCCTGGCTTATCCGTCAGCAGTACTGCAGCTGCCTGTGTCGCCGCTCTGGTCTGCACTCTTCTTCCTCATGTTTCTTATGCTGGGACTCGACTCTCAGGTAAGTTCACCTCACCTTCCGCTAAGCTCGCTTCATCTTCCACTAAGCTCGCCTCACCTTCCGCTAAGCTCGCCTCACCTTCCGCTAAGCTCGACTCACCTTCCGCTAAGTTCCGGCCACCTTCACCCACCAATAACTACAGTACTTGTCACACATCTGTTTATCATCCAGGCTGAGTGACCGTGCGGGCTTTCTTAGGTCCCGCATCGGCTTTCTTCAGGTAGATGGATAAATGACTTACATATATACATGAAACTCACATTGTTACACATTCCGGGTGAGTTTATCTTAGATGCTGTAGTATACTACCTCTAGTTACTTCTAAGGCTGCTTATATCAAGCGAATTACTTCAAATAACACGCCGAAACTCGCTAGTCTATCAGATAACAATTTTAGATATTTGTAGATTTTAAAACTGGATTCCGTTCATGAACTGTCTTCACAGACTCCCGTTCATGGACTGTCTTCACAGACTCCCGTTCATGGACTGTCTTCACAGACTCCCGTTCATGGACTGTCTTCACAGACTCCCGTTCATGGACTGTCTTCACAGACTCCCGTTCATGGACTGTCTTCACAGACTCCCGTTCATGGACTGTCTTCACAGGCTTACGTTCATGAACTGTCTTCACTGACTTACGTTTATGAATTGTCTTCACTGACTTACGTTCATGAACTGACTTATGTTCATGAACTGCCTTCACTGACTCCCGTTCATGGACTGTCTTCGCAGACTTACGTTCATGAACTGTCTTCACAGACATATAATGGTATTTTTTGTCAAGTCTTATATACAAATTCTTGGGTTTGTATTCCACTTGAAGGCAAATTTAATTGGATGTCTAAAGAATTGAATTATTTCTAAATGACAAATATGCAGTTAGCTGTTACCCTCTAATTACCTTTTAAAATAGCTTTGGTATCACTGATTTTCATATAGAGTAGTGTAGCAGCACTGCTGGTGTTCCCACCGTGTAACTATCACACAGCCTAGTCTAGCAGCACACTTCTGGTGCTCCCACTGTGTAACTATCATATAGCCAGTGTAGCAGTACACTGTTGGTGTTCCCACTTTGTAACAATCATACAGCCTAGTGTATCAGCACTCTGCTGATGTTCCCACTGCCTAGTGTTCCCACTGTGTAACTATCACGCAACCTCATACAGCCTAGTGTATCAGCACTCTGCTGATGTTCCCACTGTGTAACTATCACACAGCCTAGTGCAGCAACACACTGCTGGTGTTCCCACTGTGTAACTATCACACAACCTAGTGCAGCAACACACTGCTGGTGTGTCCACTATGTAACTATCACACAGCCTAGTGCAGCAACACACTGCTGGTGTTCCCACTATGTAACTATCACACAGCCTAGTGCAGCAACACACTGCTGGTGTTCCCACTGTGTAACTATCACACAGCCTAGTGCAGCAACACACTGCTGGTGTTCCCACTGTGTAACTATCACACAGCCTAGTGCAGCAACACACTGCTGGTGCTCCCACTGTGTAACTATCACACAGCCTAGTACAGCAACACACTGCTGGTGTTCCCACTGTGTAACTATCACACAGCCTAGTGCAGCAACACACTGCTGGTGTTCCCACTGTGTAACTATCACACAGCCTAGTACAGCAACACACTGCTGGTGTTTCCACTGTGTAACTATCACACAACCTAGTGCAGCAACACACTGCTGGTGTTCCCACTGTGTAACTATCACACAGCCTAGTGCAGCAACACACTGCTGGTGTTCCCACTGTGTAACTATCACACAGCCTAGTGCAGCAACACACTGCTGGTGTGTCCACTATGTAACAATCACACAGCCTAGTGCAGCAACACACTGCTGGTGTTCCCACTGTGTAACTATCACACAGCCTAGTGCAGCAACACACTGCTGGTGTTCCCACTGTGTAACCACACAACCTAGTGCAGCAACACACTGCTGATGTTTCCACTGTGTAACTATCACACAACCTAGTGCAGCAACACACTGCTGGTGTTCCCACTGTGTAACTATCACACAGCCTAGTGCAGCAACACACTGCTGGTGTGTCCACTATGTAACAATCACACAGCCTAGTGCAGCAACACACTGCTGGTGTTCCCACTGTGTAACTATCACACAGCCTAGTGCAGCAACACACTGCTGGTGTGTCCACTATGCAACAATCACACAGCCTAGTGCAGCAGCACACTACTGGTGTTCCCACTGTGTAACTAACACACAGCCTAGTGCAACAACACACTGCTGGTGTTCCCACTGTGTAACTATCACAAAGCCTAGTGCAGCAACACACTGCTGGTGTGTCCACTATGTAACAATCACACAGCCTAGTGCAGCAACACACTGCTGGTGTTCCCACTGTGTAACTATCACACAGCCTAGTGCAGCAACACACTGCTGGTGTTCCCACTGTGTAACCACACAACCTAGTGCAGCAACACACTGCTGGTGTTCCCACTGTGTAACTACACAACCTAGTGCAGCAACACACTGCTGATGTTCCCACTGTGTAACTATCACACAGCCTAGTGCAGCAACACACTGCTGGTGCGTCCACTATGTAACTATCACACAGCCTAGTGCAGCAACACACTGCTAGTGTTCCCACTGTGTAACTATCACACAGCCTAGTGCAGCAACACACTGCTGGTGTTTCCACTGTGTAACCACACAACCTAGTGCAGCAACACACTGCTGATGTTCCCACTGTGTAACTATCACACAACCTAGTGCAGCAACACACTGCTGGTGTTCCCACTGTGTAACTATCACACAGCCTAGTGCAGCAACACACTGCTGGTGTGTCCACTATGTAACAATCACACAGCCTAGTGCAGCAACACACTGCTGGTGTTCCCACTGTGTAACTATCACACAGCCTAGTGCAGCAACACACTGCTGGTGTTCCCACTGTGTAACTATCACACAGCCTAGTGCAGCAACACACTGCTGGTGTTCCCACTGTGTAACTATCACACAGCCTAGTGCAGCAACACACTGCTGGTGTTCCCACTGTGTAACTATCACACAGCCTAGTGCAGCAACACACTGCTGGTGTGTCCACACACAGCCTAGTGCAGCCTAGTGCAGCAACACACTGCTTGTGTTCCCACTGTGTAACTATCACACAGACTAGTGCAGCAACACACTGCTTGTGTTCCCACTGTGTAACTATCACACAGCCTAGTGCAGCAACACACTGCTGGTGTTCCCACTGTGTAACTATCACACAGCCTAGTGCAGCAACACACTGCTGGTGTTCCCACTGTGTAACTATCACACAGCCTAGTGCAGCAACACACTGCTGGTGTTCCCACTGTGTAACTATCACACAGCCTAGTGCAGCAACACACTGCTGGTGTTCCCACTGCGTAACTATCACACAGTCTAGTGCAGCAACACACTGCTGGTGTTCCCAGTGTATAACTATCACACAACCTAGTGCAGCAACAGTTAGTTAGTTTAATATGTTTATTATGCACCCCATACCCATCCTGTGGGCGGTAGTCAAAAGATTACAGAGGTACATAATTCGTTCAGGGACTGGACTCCAAAGTTAGATAGCTGAGCAAGTTACAGAAGTAATGAACTCACAATTTACAAAGGTAATGAACTCACAATTTACAAAGGTAATGAACTCCAGGTAGGTCTAGTCACAATCATGATAAGTTACAAAGGTATTTACAGATTACAGAGGTACGTAATGGGTCCAAAGACTGGGTCCCAAGGATTTGATAGCTGAACTAGGTACAAAGGTAATGAACTCACAAGTTACAAAGGTAATGAATCATGTAAGAATGGTTACTTACGTTTATACATGGCTACAATCATGAACAAATTATAGAGCAATGAGCAATTCACACTTCCACACCCGGCCACAACTGTAATGAGTTATTGGTGCGAATATTGATTGTTGAGACACACACACACACACACACACACACACACACACACACACACACACACACACACACACACACACACACACACACACACACACACACACACACACAAACTCATACACACACACACACACAAATTATTTTAGTCCCTTTTATATTGCCTCATTTATTTTAGCTTTAAGAGCTATCTTAGCTTATATTTTTTACATTTGTTAAAATAATTCAAGTGCTATTTTTTAGCTTTAGAATATTTACTTTGTCTTATACTTAATTCTAACTATAGATTCACTATAAATCTTATGATAACAAGCATTGATCCTGATACCAACCTCTTATCTAATGACTTAAATGAATCAAACAGTAACTGTAATTACTACACAGCAGAACAATCAAAGGCACTTCTCAGAGCCAACAACAACATAACTATCTTTAACTACAATATCAGATCTTTAAGCAAACATTACGATGACCTCATAGCATTACTAAATTCCCTGCATGCCAGTATGTCCATCATTACTCTCACCGAAACCTGGCTAAAGCCTGATACTACAGATGTCTATGCCATTCCTGGTTACACAGCCATACACAACTGTAGGCCAGACCAACAAGGGGTGGCACAGCTATATACTACTCAGACCAACTAGAATGTATCACTAATACTCGCACAAGGGATGAACATGGGGAATATATAATAGCTAAATTCAAATCCAAATACCTACAAAAACCTCTCACAGTGATAAACATCTACAGAGTACCACAGTCAAACATTAGCCGATTTAGTCAAAACCTAGGAAGTATGATAACTGACAGGTGACTTCAATATAAATCTCCTACAAGACCAAGACCCACATGTTACTGAATTCACAAACACAATGAGTAACTGCATGTTGCTACCAACAGTAACAAAACCTACAAGAGTTACAGAGACTAGTGTTTCCCTACTAGACCACATCTGGACCAACACCATATCCCCCTTAAGATCAGGCATAATCACAGATAATACCACAGACCATTACCCTACCTTCCTCATAACAAACCTTGGCAAATTACCCCTAGACACTACTGAAGTCACTTTCAGACTTCACAATGAGGCAGCTATCAATAACTTCACAGCAGCAGTGACAAACATTGACTGGCACACTGAGCTTGAAATCTATACAGATATTGACGAATGTATTAATAATTTTCTAAAAAAGACCCAATACCTCTATAACAAGCACTGCCCTAAAAAACTAAACAGATGACTGCGAAGAGACTGAACAGTCCCTGGCTAACACCCAGCATCCTCAAATCCATAAATACAAAGCACCTATACGAAAAACAGTACAGAATGGGTCACATAACCAGAGACCAAACAAAACGTTACTCGTCAATCCTAACCAGCCTACTGAAACAGCAAACAGACTCAATGATTTCTTCTCCACTATAGGAAAAAACCTTGCCAATAAAATCCCAAGCTCAGATACCCCACCCAATGACTACCTCACTGGCAACTACCCGAACACACTGTTCCTAGCCCCGACTAACCAAACTGAAGTCTCCCTTATTATCAACGCACTAAAAAACAAGACAGGAGATTTAAATACCTTACCACCCATCATATACAAAAAAGCGTTACAAGTGCTATCACCAATTATTGCAGCACTCTTTAACAAATCCATTGAATCCTCTACCATTCCTACAGTTCTCAAAATAGCAAGGGTCACCCCGATCCATAAAGGAGGAGACCACACAGACTTGAATAACTATAGGCCAATATCCAACTTACACCCTCTCTCTAAAATCTTTGAAAAATTAATCCATAAGCGTATCTATTCCTACCTCATCTCCCACAACATACTCAACCCCTGTCAATTTGGGTTCAGGCCTAATAAAAATACTAATGATGTTATTATCCACATGCTAGAACATATTTATACAGCAATAGAGAAAAAAGAAGTCCCACTGGGGATCTTCATTGACTTACGTAAAGCTTTCGATACAGTTGACCACGACTTGCCCCACATAAAATTGTCACACTATGGTATAAGAGGGCACTCCCTCAACTACCTCAAGTCTTACCTCAGCAACAGAAGCCAATATGTGTGCACAAATGGGGCAAACTCTTCCGCACAGCCAATTACAGTTGGTGTCCCACAGGGAAGTGTCCTAGGCCCTCTTCTCTTTCTCATATACATAAATGACCTACCAAATGCATCGCAACTACTCAAACCCACACATTTGCAGATGACACTACATACGTCTACTCTCACCCGAGCCCAGTCATGCTAGCCAATACTGTAAATACCGAATTACAGAAAATTTCAACCTGGATGAGGACCAACAAACTTACTCTAAACATTGACAAAACCTACTACATTCAGTTTGGTAACAGAGCTACAGATATGTCTTTTAACATAATGATAGGTGGATCACCTATCACAAAACTCACAGAGGGAAAATTCTTAGGAATCCACCTTGATAATAGACTCAAATTTCAAACACATATACAACATATTTCCAAAAAAATTTCCAAGACTGTAGGCATACTATCGAAGATACGGTACTATGTTCCACAGTCAGTCCTCCTGGCCCTGTATCACTCACTTATTTACCCCTATCTCACCTATGGAATTTGTGCATGGGGCTCAACAACAATAAACCATCTCAGACCACTAATCACCCAACAAAATGCTGCAGTCAGAATGATAACAAATTCCCACTACAGACAGCACACTCTACCAATATTCAAAACTCTAAACCTACTCACAATACAAAACATCCATACTTATTACTGCACCTACTACATACATAGAACACTTAACTCTGACATAAACCCTCCCCTCAAACATCTCCTTACCAACCTCAACAGAACACATGACCATAACACAAGGCACAGATCACTCTTTGATGTTCCTCGTGTCCATCTCACGCTATGCAAAAACTCAATGCACATAAAAGGCCCTAAAATCTGGAATTCATTACCTGTGAATATAAAAGAAACACTGTCTGTTTATAAATTCAAGTCTCTTCTCAAAAATCACTTACTCACCCACAACTAAATAAATACTGAATAATTGTATCTCATAAATTATATCTCATATATGTATCTCATTATTGTATCTCATAAATGTCAACCTGTGACCCAATCAAACTTTGTTACTATTTAACTTCATTACCTAACAGAATACTCCATTCTACTGATTACACAGCAACACAGTAAATGACCATATGACCTGTCTTTGTAATACTCATTTGTACTAAATTGTTATCTGTTTTACAAATATATCACTGAATATATCATTGATTAGTTAATCATAAGTTAATTTTAAGCCTGCCCATAATGCTCAGCATACAAGGGGCTTTGGCATGATGCACTTTAAAAATTGTATTTCTTGTACTTCTCTGTATCATGTTCAAATAAATAAATAAATAAACCAAGTGCAGCAACACACTGCTGGTGTGCCCACTGTGTAACTATCACACAGCCTAGTGCAGTAACACACTGCTGGTGTGCCCACTATGTAACTATCACACAGCCTAGTGCAGCAACACACTGCTGGTGTTCCCACTGTGTAACTATCACACAGCCTAGTGCAGCAACACACTGCTGGTGCATCCATTATGTAACAATCACACAGCCTAGTGCAGCAACACACTGCTGGTGTTCCCACTGTGTAACTATCACACAGCCTAGTGTAGCAACACACTGGTAGTGTTCCCACTATGTAACTATCACACAGCCTAGTGCAGCAGCACACTGCTGGTGTTCCCACTATGTAACTATCACACAGCCTAGTGCAGCAACACACTGCTGGTGTTCCCACTATGTAACTATCACACAGCCTAGTGCAGTAACACACTGCTGGTGTTCCCACTATGTAACTATCACACAGCCTAGTGCAGTAACACACTGCTGGTGTTCCCACTATGTAACTATCACACAGCCTAGTGCAGCAGCACACTGCTGGTGTTCCCACTGTGTAACTATCACACAGCCTAGTGCAGCAACGCACTGCTGGTGTTCCCATTGTGTAACTATCACACAGCCTAGTACAGCAACTCACTGCTGGTGTTCCCACTGTGTAACTATCACACAGCCTAGTACAGCAACTCACTGCTGGTGTTCCCACTGTGTAACTATCACACAGCCTAGTGCAGCAACACACTGCTGGTGTTCCCACTGTGTAACTATCACACAACCTAGTGCAGCAACACACTGCTGATGTTCCCACTGTGTAACTATCACACAGCCTAGTGCAGCAACACACTGCTGGTGTTCCCACTGTGTAACTATCACACAACCTAGTGCAGCAACACACTGCTGGTGTTCCCACTGTGTAACTATCACACAGCCTAGTGCAGCAAATCACTGCTGGTGTTCCCACTGTGTAACTATCACACAGCCTAGTGCAGCAACACACTGCTGGTGTTCCCACTGTGTAACTATCACACAACCTAGTGCAGCAACACACTGCTGGTGTTCCCACTGTGCAACTATCACACAACCTAGTGCAGCAACACACTGCTGGTGTTCCCACTGTGTAACTATCAGCCTAGTTCAGCAACACACTGCTGGTGTTCCCACTGTGTAACTATCACACAGCCTAGTGCAGCAACACACTGCTGGTGTTCCCACTGTATAACTATCACATAGCCTAGTGCAGCAACACACTGCTGATGTTCCCACTGTGTAACTATCACACAACCTAATGCAGCAAGTCACTGCTGGTGTTCTCACTGTGTAACTATCACACAGCCCTAGAGCAGCAACATACTGCTGATGCTCCCACTGTGTAACTATCACACAGCCTAGTGCAGCAACACACTGCTGGTGTTCCCACTGTGTAACTATCACACAACCTAGTGCAGCAAGTCACTGCTTGTGTTCCCACTGTGTAACTATCACACAGCCTAGTGCAGCAACACACTGCTGGTGTTCCCACTGTGTAACTATCACACAGCCTAGTGCAGCAAGTCACTGCTGGTGTTCCCACTGTGTAACTATCACACAACCTAGTGCAGCAACACACTGCTGGTGTTCCCACTGTGTAACTATCACACAGCCTAGTGCAGCAACACACTGCTGGTGTTCCCACTGGTGTTCCCACTGTGTAACTATCACACAGCCTAGTGCAGCAACACACTGCTGGTGTTCCCACTATGTAACTATCACACAACCTAGTGCAGCAACACACTGCTGGTGTTTGGTGCCACTGTGTAACTATCACACAGCCTAGTGCAGCAACACACTGCTGGTGTTCCCACTGTCCACACAACCTATGTAACTATCACACAGCCTAGTGCAGCAACACACTGCTGGTGTGTCTATCACTATGTACTGCTGGTGTTCCCACTATCACACAACCTAGTGCAGCAACACACTGCTGGTGTTCCCACTGTGTAACCACACTAGTGTAACTATCACACAGCCTAGTGCAGCAACACACTGCTGGTATTCCCACTGTGTAACTATCACACAGCCTAGTGCAGCAACACACTGCTGGTGTTCCCACTGTGTAACTATCACACAGCCTAGTGCAGCAACACACTGCTGGTGTTCCCACTGTGTAACTATCACACAGCCTAGTGCAGCAGCACACTGCTGGTGTTCCCACTGTGTATGTAACTATCACACAGCCTAGTGCAGTGCTGGTGTTCCCAACACACTGCTGGTGTTCCCACTGTGTAACTATCACACAGCCTAGTGTAGCAACACACTGGTAGTGTTCCCACTATGTAACTATCACAGAGCCTAAGCACACTGCTGGTGTTCCCACTGTGTAACTATCACACAGCCTAGTGCAGCAACACACTGCCGGTTTTCCCACTGTGTAACTATCACACAGCCTAGTGCAGCAACACACTGCTGGTGTTCCCACTGTGTAACTATCACACAGCCTAGTACAGCAACTCACTGCTGGTATTCCCACTGTGAAACTATCACACAGCCTAGTGCAGCAACACACTGCTGGTGTTCCCACTGTGTAACTATCACACAACCTAGTGCAGCAACACACTGCTGTCACACAACCTAGTGTTGGTGTTCCCACTGTGTAACTATCACACAGCCTAGTGCAGCAACACACTGCTGGTGTTCCCACTGTGTAACTATCACACAGCCTAGTGCAGCAACACACTGCTGGTGTGTCCACTGCTGGTGCAGCAACACACTGCTCCCACTGTGTAGCTATCACACAGCCTAGTGCAGCAACACACTGCTGGTGTTCGCACTGTGTAACTATCACACAGCCTACACAACCTAGTGCATCACAAGCAGTGCACTGCTGGTGTTCCCACTGTGTAACTATCACACAGCCTAGTGCAGCAAATCACTGCTGGTGTTCCCACTGTGTAACTATCACACAGCCTAGTGCAGCAACACACTGCTGGTGTTTCCACTGTGTAACTATCACACAACCTAGTGCAGCAACACACTGCTGGTGTTCCCACTGTGCAACTATCACACAACCTAGTGCAGCAACACACTGCTGGTGTTCCCACTGTGTAACTATCAGCCTAGTTCAGCAACACACTGCTGGTGTTCCCACTGTGTAACTATCACACAGCCTAGTGCAGCAACACGCTGCTGGTGTTCCCACTGTATAACTATCACATAGCCTAGTGCAGCAACACACTGCTGATGTTCCCACTGTGTAACTATCACACAACCTAGTGCAGCAAGTCACTGCTGGTGTTCCCACTGTGTAACTATCACACAGCCTAGTGCAGCAACATACTGCTGGTGCTCCCACTGTGTAACTATCACACAGCCTAGTGCAGCAACACACTGCTGGTGTTCCCACTGTGTAACTATCACACAACCTAGTGCAGCAAGTCACTGTTTGTTTTCCCACTGTGTAACTATCACACAGCCTAGTGCAGCAACACACTGCTGGTGTTCCCACTGTGTAACTATCACACAGCCTAGTGCAGCAAGTCACTGCTGGTGTTCCCACTGTGTAACTATCACACAAACTAGTGCAGCAACACACTGCTCGTGTTCCCACTGTGTAACTATCACACAGCCTAGTGCAGCAACACACTGCTGGTGTTCCCACTGTGTAACTATCACACAACCTAGTGCAGCAAGTCACTGCTTGTGTTCCCACTGTGTAACTATCACACAGCCTAGTGCAGCAACACACTGCTGGTGTTCCCACTGTGTAACTATCACACAGCCTAGTGCAGCAAGTCACTGCTGGTGTTCCCACTGTGTAACTATCACACAACCTAGTGCAGCAACACACTGCTGGTGTTCCCACTGTGTAACTATCACACAGCCTAGTGCAGCAACACACTGCTGGTGTTCCCACTGTGTAACTATCACACAGCCTAGTGCAGCAACACACTGCTGGTGTGTCCACTATGTAACAATCACACAGCCTAGTGCAGCAACACACTGCTGGTGTGTCCACTATGTAACTTTCACACAACCTAGTGCAGCAACACACTGCTGGTGTTCCCACTGTGTAACTATCACACAGCCTAGTGCAGCAACACACTGCTGGTGTTCCCACTGTGTAACTATCACACAGCCTAGTGCAGCAACACACTGCTGGTGTTCCCACTGTGTAACTATCACACAGCCTAGTGCAGCAACACACTGCTGGTGTTGCCACTGTGTAACTATCACACAGCCTAGTGCAGCACCACACTGCTGGTGTTCCCACTGTGTAACTATCACACAGCCTAGTGCAGCAACACACTGCTGGTGTGTCCACTATGTAACTATCACACAGCCTAGTGCAGCAACACACTGCTGGTGTTCCCACTGTGTAACTATCACACAGCCTAGTGCAGCAACACACTGCTGGTGTTCCCACTGTGTAACTATCACACAGCCTAGTGCAGCAACACTCTGCTGGTGTTCCCACTGTGTAACTATCACACAGCCTAGTGCAGCAACACACTGCTGGTGTGTCCACTACTATCACACAGTGTGCAAACACACTGCTGGTGTTCCCACTCTATCACACAGCCTAGTGCAGCAACACACTGCTGGTGTTCCCACTATGTAACTATCACACAGCCTAGTGCAGCAACACACTGCTGGTGTTCCCACTGTGTAACTATCACACAGCCTAGTGCAGCAACACACTGCTGATGTTTCTGGCTCAGCTAAACAAAAATATATATAACTTTGTTATGTGTGAAGAGATAAGTAAAATACTTGAAAAAAAAAATAGAAATGATTTTGTCTTTAAAATTTCTAACCAACGAATCTTGACATGACAAAAGTTTTCTGGCTTCTAACAATAGACTTTATATAACATAGATAAGCTATCCCATGCTTTTGTTTACCACTCTACATATATACTTCTTTGCAAAGCTGTGTTTGAAGATACATCTGTATGTGGAGTGTATAGAGGATTCTCACATGAGGACTAGGAAGATAAATGAATTTCCTCATAAGATATAGGAGATAGGATATAGAAGGCAGGATGTAGAAGGTAGTAACGTTGTTTTGGTTCACAGTTCTGCACTATAGAAGGCTTCGTCACGGCTGTGTCAGACGAGTGGCCCAAGTACCTGCGTAAGAATAAAGAGGTCTTTATTGCCTTCATCTGTATTGCGTCATATCTGGTGGGCCTGTCCTGCGTCACGGAGGTGAGTTGCTTCATACTTGGTAGGCCTGTCTTGCGTCACACCAGAGATGAATGGAAGTGATAATATATAACTGTTATATATATATATATATATATATATATATATATATATATATATATATATATATATATATATATATATATATATATATATATATATATATATATATATATATACACTGATCTCTGGCTGAAGGAGACTCGAACCTACGAGCCTTGGAACAAGGTATGCAGTGCTTTACCAATCTACCCACACTGGACCAATACCTTGGAGTCCAGCTTGCGCTAGACTTTGATCCAAGGCAGCCAGCTTTCAGGAGAAGGCTTACAGCTTTTCATCTCATCCCCTGCATGCATCAGCCTTACTAGAGATATTAACAATGCAAGGAATTCGCAAGAGCAAGCGAAATATACACAAACACTGATCTCTGGCTGAAGGAGACTCGAACCTACGAACCTTGGAACAAGGTACGCAGTGTTTTACCAATCTACTCACACTGCTCTTGCGAATTCCTTGCATTGTTAATATCTCTAGTAAGGCGGATGCACGCAGGGGATGAAATGAAAAGCTGTAAGCCTTCTCCCTGAAAGCTAGCTGCCTTGGATCAAAGTCTAGCGCAAGCTGGACTCCAAGGTATTGGTCCAGTGTGGGTAGATTGGTAAAGCACTGCATACCTTGTTCCAAGGTTCGTAGGTTCGAGTCTCCTTCAGCCAGAGATCAGTGTTTGTGTATATTTCGCCTGCTCTTGCGAATTCCTTGTATGTATATATATATATATATATATATATATATATATATATATATATATATATATATATATATATATATATATATATATATCCAATAACACACTGCGGCTAGCCTGGAATCGAACCCGTGTTCTTTTGGTCCGCCTCATATGAAACAAGTTAAAAAAAAATCACGACGTTTTAACCACTGAACCATCACTCCTACAATGGGGATTGATGGTTCACTGGTTAGAATTTCGTGGTTTTTGACTTGCTTCCCACGAGGAGGATCAAAATAACACGGGTTCGATCCCCGGCTAGGCGCAGTGTGTTATTGTTTAAAAACCACTTGTTCGTGGTTGCATTAATTTATATTAATGCAAAAGTGAGAAGCCAGTTCTTCAGAAAATTAAAAAAAAAAAGCTCTAAAGAAATCCGTGCATTTCGGCCTCAGTCAGAGGCCCTTCTCAGCAGATGACTTAGAGATATTCAGATATTCTCCTTCTGCCTATTCCATTTTCTCTCCAAGTGGTTTTCCACTTTACGTCGATCAGTGTGAAAGAAATAAGCAGACATGAAGGACAAGCAGTAAGCAGACATGAAGGACAAGCAGTAAGCAGACATGAAGGACAAGCAGTAAGCAGACGTGAAGGACAAGCAGTAAGCAGACGTGAAGGACAAGCAGTAAGCAGACATGAAGGACAAGCAGTAAGCAGACATGAAGGACAAGCAGTAAGCAGACATGAAGGACAAGCAGTAAGCAGACATGAAGGACAAGCAGTAAGCAGACATGAAGGACAAGCAGTAAGCAGACATGAAGGACAAGCAGTAAGCAGACATGAAGGACAAGCAGTAAGCAGACATGAAGGACAAGCAGTAAGCAGACATGAAGGACAAGCAGTAAGCAGACATGAAGGACAAGCAGTAAGCAGACATGAAGGACAAGCAGTAAGCAGACGTGAAGGACAAGCAGTAAGCAGACATGAAGGACAAGCAGTAAGCAGACGTGAAGGACAAGCAGTAAGCAGACATGAAGGACAAGCAGTAAGCAGACATGAAGGACAAGCAGTAAGCAGACGTGAAGGACAAGCAGTAAGCAGACATGAAGGACAAGCAGTAAGCAGACGTGAAGGACAAGCAGTAAGCAGACATGAAGGACAAGCAGTAAGCAGACATGAAGGACAAGCAGTAAGCAGACGTGAAGGACAAGCAGTAAGCAGACGTGAAGGACAAGCAGTAAGCAGACATGAAGGACAAGCAGTAAGCAGACGTGAAGGACAAGCAGTAAGCAGACATGAAGGACAAGCAGTAAGCAGACGTGAAGGACAAGCAGTAAGCAGACATGAAGGACAAGCAGTAAGCAGACATGAAGGACAAGCAGTAAGCAGACATGAAGGACAAGCAGTAAGCAGACATGAAGGACAAGCAGTAAGCAGACGTGAAGGACAAGCAGTAAGCAGACATGAAGGACAAGCAGTAAGCAGACGTGAAGGACAAGCAGTAAGCAGACGTGAAGGACAAGCAGTAAGCAGACATGAAGGACAAGCAGTAAGCAGACATGAAGGACAAGCAGTAAGCAGACATGAAGGACAAGCAGTAAGCAGACATGAAGGACAAGCAGTAAGCAGACATGAAGGACAAGCAGTAAGCAGACATGAAGGACAAGCAGTAAGCAGACATGAAGGACAAGCAGTAAGCAGACGTGAAGGACAAGCAGTAAGCAGACATGAAGGACAAGCAGTAAGCAGACGTGAAGGACAAGCAGTAAGCAGACGTGAAGGACAAGCAGTAAGCAGACATGAAGGACAAGCAGTAAGCAGACATGAAGGACAAGCAGTAAGCAGACGTGAAGGACAAGCAGTAAGCAGACATGAAGGACAAGCAGTAAGCAGACGTGAAGGACAAGCAGTAAGCAGACATGAAGGACAAGCAGTAAGCAGACATGAAGGACAAGCAGTAAGCAGACATGAAGGACAAGCAGTAAGCAGACGTGAAGGACAAGCAGTAAGCAGACATGAAGGACAAGCAGTAAGCAGACATGAAGGACAAGCAGTAAGCAGACGTGAAGGACAAGCAGTAAGCAGACATGAAGGACAAGCAGTAAGCAGACATGAAGGACAAGCAGTAAGCAGACATGAAGGACAAGCAGTAAGCAGACATGAAGGACAAGCAGTAAGCAGACGTGAAGGACAAGCAGTAAGCAGACATGAAGGACAAGCAGTAAGCAGACGTGAAGGACAAGCAGTAAGCAGACATGAAGGACAAGCAGTAAGCAGACGTGAAGGACAAGCAGTAAGCAGACGTGAAGGACAAGCAGTAAGCAGACATGAAGGACAAGCGGTAAGCAGACATGAAGGACAAGCAGTAAGCAGACGTGAAGGACAAGCAGTAAGCAGACATGAAGGACAAGCAGTAAGCAGACGTGAAGGACAAGCAGTAAGCAGACATGAAGGACAAGCAGTAAGCAGACGTGAAGGACAAGCAGTAAGCAGACATGAAGGACAAGCAGTAAGCAGACGTGAAGGACAAGCAGTAAGCAGACATGAAGGACAAGCAGTAAGCAGACGTGAAGGACAAGCAGTAAGCAGACGTGAAGGACAAGCAGTAAGCAGACATGAAGGACAAGCAGTAAGCAGACGTGAAGGACAAGCAGTAAGCAGACATGAAGGACAAGCAGTAAGCAGACATGAAGGACAAGCAGTAAGCAGACATGAAGGACAAGCAGTAAGCAGACATGAAGGACAAGCAGTAAGCAGACATGAAGGACAAGCAGTAAGCAGACATGAAGGACAAGCAGTAAGCAGACATGAAGGACAAGCAGTAAGCAGACATGAAGGACAAGCAGTAAGCAGACATGAAGGACAAGCAGTAAGCAGACATGAAGGACAAGCAGTAAGCAGACGTGAAGGACAAGCAGTAAGCAGACATGAAGGACAAGCAGTAAGCAGACGTGAAGGACAAGCAGTAAGCAGACATGAAGGACAAGCAGTAAGCAGACGTGAAGGACAAGCAGTAAGCAGACGTGAAGGACAAGCAGTAAGCAGACATGAAGGACAAGCAGTAAGCAGACGTGAAGGACAAGCAGTAAGCAGACATGAAGGACAAGCAGTAAGCAGACGTGAAGGACAAGCAGTAAGCAGACATGAAGAACAAGCAACAAGCAAATATGAAGTCAAACATACGTAGACAATAATTCTTAAATAAAAATGAATGTTTCGCTCACTGAGAACTTTATTAGTTTGCTTGATAAAGCTGTGATTGAGCAAAACACTGTTTTAAATAAAGGCTTACTGAGTAAGCTGTTGAGCAAGCAGAAGACAGAACAAGTCTTTAAAGTGAGGACAGAACTAGGCGTCCAAACGAGGACAGGACTAGGCGGCGAAACGAGGACAGACTAGGTCCACACATACCCGCACATAGGAGAGTGAAACTTATGACGACGTTTCTGTCCGATTTGTACTTTATCGCGTCCATGTCGGACCGGAACGCCACCTTAAGCTTCACTCTCCTATGTGCGGGTTATTTGTATATTGTCCCAGTCACGGTATTGTGCCTTTTTATTCTTTAACAACGTCGGCTTGAAGACTAGAAGAGACCGAATCCGAGTGAGGAATGTACGTGTTCCAGGTTCTGAGGCCATCATTAACACGTTCTTGTACTTCGCAGGGAGGCATGTACGTGTTCCAGGTGCTGGGGCCAACATTAACACGTTCTTGTATTTCGCAGGGAGGCATGTACGTGTTCCAGGTTCTGAGGCCATCATTAACACGTCCTTACACTTCGCAGGGAGGCATGTACGTGTTCCTGGTGCTGGGGCCAACATTAACACGTTCTTGTATTTCGCAGGAAGAATAACGTACGCGTTCCAACTGCTGTGACCAACATTAACACGTTCTTGTATTTCGCAGGGAGGCATGTACGTGTTCCAGGTGCTGGACTCCTACGCAGCCTCGGGAATGTGTCTCATCTTCCTGATCTTCTTCGAGTGTGTGGCCATCAGCTGGGGCTACGGTGCTAACCAGTGGTACGACAACGTCAAGGAGATGATCGGCTACTATCCATTCTTCTGGTGGAAGCTCTGCTGGATGTTCATCACTCCGGCTATCTGCTTCGTGAGTTTCAGAGTCTTCTTGTGTTCTGAAAACAAGAGTAGCGTAGATCTAAGGCAGATAGGCGTGGTCCTAAGCCACAGTGATGTAATTCTAAATCAGACTGATGATAAATATGAATTATATGTAAGCGTAGTAGAGTATGACTTTGTCAATATTACATATCGTTCAAAATGAGCTTTATAAGGCTATACTTGATCGAAACATTGACCAGTTAGAGACTTCAAAGCTTAGCAGCTTAGTGTTGACGCATTTAGATACTTGTTTATTGCTGGGCGAACAGGGAAAGTAGGTCTAAAGAGACCTGCTCCTACGTTTTGTCTTGACTGGGATTTGAACTCTGGCCCTTACTGACATGAGCCGAATTATTATTATTATTATTATTATTATTATTATTATTATTATTATTATTATTATTATTATTATTATTATTATTATTATAAAAACTAAGCTCTAAACATGTGAGCCGAATTTTGTACCCCAGAGCAGCGATTCAGTAAACAAGACGTACGTGGATACTGCGCTACTAGTTGAAGAAAGAGATGGTCAGCTCGTTTACAGGCTAAGAGCTGTTCCCCATCTCAGATCATTTCAGAGCCCAACCCTATCTAAGATATATTACCACCCCACCAGAATAAATCAGCAGTTGTAAGAGACAGTTTTGATCAGTATGGACGGTGGTATGTGGAAAGGATTCTTCATTATATAATTGCTAGGAGCTGTATTCCATGGGCCTATAGGCCTACGGCATTGCTCGTCTGTTCTTACGAAATGCATCGTTGCACATCGAGAGAATACATATCGCTTACTGAGAGATTTTAATATATATTAATTTTCATAAACAAACAAGATTAACAGGTTCAATTCGAACATTTTAAGTTGAATCTAATACAGCGGTTTCTAAGTGTTATTCTTCTCTTTGCAGTGTGTATTCATGTTCAATGTAATCATGTGGGCGCCTCCGAAATACGTGGACTACGAATTTCCGATGTGGACCCACTTCATCGGCTGGCTAATGGCACTGTCCTCGATGACTTGTATCCCAGGATACGCCATCTATAAATTCGTCACCTCGCCTCACCCTGGCACCTGGAAGGAGGTCAGTACACACGCAGCTGTCTCCTTCACCCACACCATCATATAAGGCGAAGAAAAGACACATTTTGCATAACAATCTTTTATTGGGGCAACGTTTCGCTCTGTGTAGAGTTTAGTCGAGCTAGGACTTGATAAAGCTCTGTAGAGAGGAACACCGTTGCCCCAGCAATAACCTGTTTTGAAACGTGTGTATTATTTTTCAATAATATCCGCGATACGACACCCTGATCGTCAAGATCACATCATACGTTTTAATTGATTTATTTGTAAGTGAGCCATCTGTTTCACATATACCACGTTTATTATTATAATCAGGAAAAGCAATGAACCCGTGGGAATTATGCGTGCCAAAAGAGTGGCCGACGTTAGCAGGAGAGAGAGTCGGGAATATTAAAGTCGATCACCAGGGTGAAACAAAGGAAGATATAATTAGTTTAGCAGTTCAGGGAGACAGCAAAGAGTCGTGTCCCTGAACGAATATCTCTGGATTTCCTACTCTATTTCTCACAAAGATATTCTGCTCTTGACTCTCGCCCAGGCAGGTCATAGCAGCTCTCCTTACTCTGTCTCCCTACGATCCCCGTTGGGGAGGGGAACCTTTACCAGCGTTGTCATCGCCTTGACTTACACGATGAGCTACGCAAATCGTGTAAAGATCAAACCAAGAAATGGTACCGTTGATGATTCAACGAAGATTGCTCTTGTAACTGTTGTTCAGGGAGCACTGGAAGTAAAATTCAACACCATATTGTCACTGAAAGAAGCATTCATTGTTGTGTGTCACGATGATGCTGAAGCAGAGAAGCTACTCACTACAGAAGCCATCACTACTCTTACTACTCAAGGGTTTACTGTTACGTCATCTCCTGCCCTCAGGGCAAGGAAATCAGTATTCCTAAAAAAACTGGACAAGATTCTGACGTCTCAAACACCTGCTGAACTCAAGTCATCCATCGAGACGCAAAATACTTGGGCTACTGTTGACAGCATTAAAAAATCCCAAATGCAACGTCCATGCTCAAAGTCACCTTCACCGACGTGAACATGGCTGCCCGGCACTGAACGAAGGTCTTGCTGTCTACTACTACTACATCAGTCCTACCTACATTGAAGCAGAGAGATATCACTACATCCAACATTGCTGGAACTGTTATTCATACCATCACACCACCAAAGCATGTCCAGTAAAAGACAAGAAGTTCTGCACTACATGTGGTAGTGAGGGACACACCTTCAGTTCCTTCACCGCTGCTGCTCCATCACAACCAGCGTGCTTAAACTGCAAGAGTAATGATCACCATACACTGGCAGCAAAATGTCCTACAAGAAAGGATATTATGAAGAAAACACAAGATGCAGCAAAGAAAAAACCTACTAGCAACACTCCAACGTATGCAGCAATTGCAAAAATGCAAGCAGACACTACAAAATTACTTCAAGCATCTACTCAGCCCGCCTCCACCACCACCACTACCATCACTCCTCCAACATGTGACGTAACGAAGATTCACTACTGTCTACTATACGCTCATATGCAAAACATGGCTGTACCTGGATCATTTAACTCTACCATCAACGAGTTATTTGCATTAAACAACATGCCTTCATTTATATTTCCAGCATCTCCACCTTCTGAAGAAATTCTCAAATTCACCAAAAACTTAATAGCCAACTCTTCTGCAGAAGTTCCATCAACACCACGAACTAGTGACGTCAATCTAACAACGACCAATGAGAAACCTCCACCGCCACCACCTCTCATTGAATCCAACCAATCAGAAGCCTTACCACCAGAAACATCTTCTAATTCGTCTACTGAAGTTGAAAACGAAGCAGCACCACCTTCCTCTACTCCACCACCGCCTTCTCTACTTAGGTCACGTCGATTACCTGGAACACCATGGGTTAAACACAAAGAACTCATATTCTACACTACGAGGCTGTACCCTGCAAGCATGACTCGCCTAGAACTCATCCAACATCTCCAAGACAACACTGTATCGTACCAAAGCGAAGAAAGACCATTCCCTACCTACAACCAGATACTCCACCAACTCCAAACCAACGAATACTACTACAGCTCTCCCATAAGTGTGATACAACTCTCCCGAAAACAATTTACCGCACTGATAAACGGTTTAAGACCATAACCAACTCATCCTGCTTGCTGCCTTCTGACACTCCCAGCTCCTACCGCTGCCTTCGCCATCCTCTCCTAGTGAGCCAAGCAATGACATCAGTCAAGCCTCTCTATCTACGTCTCCAGTACTTTTGTACCACATGTCCCAAAGTGGTTGGGCCACTTGCCTTGATTCCTCCTCTTCCCTTCCTCACCATCCTTTTCCAGTTATTTCCATCCTTCCATATCCTTCTTCCTTCCCATCTTACGACAGATCTCGTCGTCCTCGATTCGATTCGACTCTATTTCTGCAACACTGCAAGCTCCTGATGCGTTGATTGCAACACGAAAGACCTAGAGCTATTATTCAACTCCCACCTGTGGTTATTTTGCAATTATCGCTCGTTCGTGATTATTGCATAATGTAACATAATGTGCGGAACATCAATAGACGCAAGAAGTGTACTTTGAACGTACGAGGCATCAGGATGAAGGGACACAACATTGTCAAAGAGCATTATTAGAGAGATAAACAAACCGACTGTGTGACAAACTTCCTGAGTTGAGTCTAACCGAGTACACACACTTACGCACCTATATTATTGATACTTGAAGTCGGTGCCGGATCAGCCAGGCTGTGATTCGTACGTTGGACTACGTGCGGTCAGTAGTAACAGCCTGGTTGATCAGGCCCTGATCCACCGGGAGGCCTGGTCGTGGACGGGGCCGCTGGGAGGTTGATCCCCGGAATAACCTCCAGGTAGACTCCAGGTACTACTTGTCAGTACACTTCGTCACAGTAAAGTATCAGATGGTACATATTCTTAGGAGTATCATAAAGTCTCTTGAAGACACACAAAGAAAACTGGAAGACCAACATCTGTGGTTCCTCCCACTTTCCTTTACACTCTCTAATGTTAAATAATATTACTGACATAAAAGAAGATAAGAAATATAATGGGATTAAGAGAAGATTACGAGCCAGCGTGTTGGTGGTTTGGAAGACGCTGCCGCAATATTGTTAAGTGGGAACTGAGGGAGATAAGAAGAGAGTTCTAGGAGACCAGCCTCTTGAAGGAGACCAGCCTCTTGAAGGAGACCAGCCTCTTGAAGGAGACCAGCCTCTTGAAAGAGACCACCCTCAAGAACAAGACCAACCTCTGGATAATGTGTCAGCATATTAGAGAGAACACTAGACACAGACAGGTTGATTAGACTCAGTTGTAGTCGTAGCAACGCTATTGTCATCGTCTTACAAAAGATTAGATAAGTAATAATGACAGGAAAATCCCTTCTAGGTGCTATTGGACCCTTACGGATTTAGCATATACCAGTGGAATTAATAACAATAATTAAGCATTAATAGTGGAAATGTTCAGGAGATTTTTATGGATTTGTGTGTGAGTAATGAGAAAATAAGAATTGTATTAAAGAATAACTGAAGAGTATTGAACGCTTGCTAATGTTCAGTAACAATCTACATAGAGACACAGACTCGGAAGATTAATTGATCTGTATATTTCGACCCCGTTTTAGGATCCCCTTCAGCAGGGAATCGAAATAGACAGATCAATTAATCTTCTGAGTTTCTGTCTCCATGTGAATTATAATTAATCATGATATAAATGATT
This sequence comes from Cherax quadricarinatus, assembly GCF_038502225.1. Taxonomy (NCBI): domain Eukaryota; kingdom Metazoa; phylum Arthropoda; class Malacostraca; order Decapoda; family Parastacidae; genus Cherax; species Cherax quadricarinatus. The sequence goes on along the minus strand of NW_027195199.1, from coordinate 29,926 downwards.
TCATGTAAGACAGCGGAGGAGAGGTTGAGACAGTTGGTCATTTAGAGGGAATAGGTTGGCGAAGAGGGCGAACAAATCCATGGGTACATGGGAAAGGTGTTTTATGGATGCCTCAGGAAGGATTGGAGGCGTGAGTTGAAGGCTCTGAATGATAAGGGCTTTTACATCCAGTAGGTGTGTAGGCGTATTGGATCATAGTGGGTAGAGACAAGCAATTTTGAGATAAGATGAGCTGTTGGAGAGCAAAGGTAACATTTATATAGGAATTCGGAGATACTTATTTTCCAGACTTTGATTATGGAGGTGGGAAGTAGGGAGCCTGAACTCTGAAGAATAGTTGGTAATGTTTTAGTTCAGGGGGCCATTTGAACTATAACCACACACTTCCACCAACACAGCTGTTCAATGTGGTTCCTTCTCTTGGTTACCGTACCTTAATGGGAAACTGTTGTAGCTAAAATGAACTTGGTATCATATTGTCATGTAAATTAAAATAACTTTTCTCCTTATTATATTTTCACATAATTAAATGTTCTGATGTCATTCATTAATCAGTCTTAATCGTTTATGTTACTCATGTCTTTTGCGCGTTCAGAGCAAGGCGGTAACTGAGTTTTTCTTTGCAGAGATTAATAGCCATCACTCGGCCAGAAATTGACTTAAATAGTTTGAAGAACAAATATAGAAGCGCAGCTTATGAGGCCACTGCTGTGTAGAGCTCCAGTGTAGTCTAGTGTGGACCTGCAACCAACATCCACCCCCTCCACCACACCAGCAACATCCACCCCCTCCACTGCTGCGCCAACATCCACCTCCTCCACTGCTACACCAGCATCCACCTCCACTGCTGCACCAACATCCACCTCCTCCACTGCAGCAACATCCACCACCACACACACACTACAGTGGTGTTACAAAGGAACCTACAGTGGTGTTACAGAGCTTGAAGGGGGGGAATAACAGCCAGCCCCAGTGTTCAACTAGCCTCTGACTATTCCCACTGAAGCCGGGTAGATAGTAACAGCCTCTGACTGCCAACTCGGGCAGGGTAACTATCAGGGCAGATGATTACAGCTGTATATCAGTAAAACACATTCATGAATTTAATTCCTTTTTATTGCGATTTAAATATTTGTCAAGATATTTTATAAGTATTTGTCAATATTGTGTCATGTTGGCGTATGTTATGATTAATGACCAGTTGTCAAGGAGAACTCAAAGCTGAACTAGTTGACAACAGGCACAATTGTGGCTTTGATGTTACGAAGCAGGAGTAGATAGCGAACTGATAAACAAATGAATAACCCGACAAGTGCTTATTCAAAGACACTTTAAACAGAGAAGAGCCTTGTTTCAAGACGTCTGCACTACTGTTTGACTTTTATCGCGTACAGAGAAATTCACATAAATACAGCTTAGTAAGGCTGTGATTTTTGTCTGTGTGAATGACTTTGTATTTGACAAAAGCACCACTGTGGGGTAGCTCGCATTTAAATAGGATCTTCCTGTTAATAACGTCTTTGAAGTGTACGGTAATGAGCTAGTCAAAAAAGAAAAAAAAATTACGTATCCCCATGAGTGTGCGAACACTTATCTGGAGTTTACTAAGTGCATGTTGCTGTGTTTCTCTGGCAACACAGCAGATCCTCTGGTCAGAGACATAACACTGTATAGCTCACGTAACATTATGTGACATATCTATGGTGTTATGGGACCCAGTTTATGGTGTAAGGGTGTGTCTTGTGCTAGATTTGTGGTTACACTCATGAGTGTCTGACACTTCAGTAATTTGTAAGTCAGGATGGAGGTACTTCAGCACCACAACTGGAAATCATAATAATTTTTTTTAATTGAAGTCTGTGCTAACATAAATTGACTTAATGGCTTTTATTACCTTAAAACAGTAAGGATGTTACGATAGTTAATGTTACACAGGAGGTGGAAGATTATATGCGAGTCTTCAGGTGACTGCCCTCTAGACACGAATTTAATTTCGTAGAATTTAACATAAATGTTAAAATAATGTTTAATAATAAGTTTTCTTTAGTGCATTTGCAAATTTTGCAAAGATCCTCAGTATACTGTGAAATCAAATGTTCTTAGATTATAGTTATACATTTACAGCACAGTGCAGGTTTTTCAGCAGACTCTTAGACCAGTAATGAGAAGTATTGGTGTTTGTAAAACATTTCGTGACCTCCATGCAGTACGTTCCTCGTATGGCATCTGTATATCGATGTTAATATTTAGTAGACTACCTGTGACTGCACTCTAGACACTTCTTAACAGTCCTTAGTGACTGACCTTTGCTGATGAAAGAATTGACATTTATATATAATAAATATAATGACTTGTCCTTCTCATTGTAGAATAGTGATGGCGAGTCTGTTTATAGATAGATACTATAAGACTTTGTTAAGCAGTTGCAATAATGTAAAGACAAGCATCCATTGGTAATGAATTTTAATATGGACTGCTAAGGTACATATCAATTGCAACTCTAGTAAGATTAATGTGTGAAGGGCTTCCAGATTGTCTTCCATATTTTAGAACAATCATTTAAACGTCAAAAAGATAGATAATCTAAGTAGAAGTCTGAATGAGAAGTCCTTAATTATAACATAAGAGTAAAGTCTTGTAAAACGGATGTTAGCTTGTTATGGGACCAAGGCATTCCATGCCAGCTAGGTCTTCCAAATTAACAATGGTAGGTGGCTTGAGTATGGACGTATATATGGCTTGACGTTTTATGTGAATAAAATTATATGGACGTTAATTGTCCTTGTATTGAAGTCTGTTCGTACATAATAATTTAAATTTAAACTTTATTTCAGTAGTAAATATGGGTGGTCATGTAGCGTTGTCTTCCATGTTGTTGGTCCTGTCTTCACATAGAACACAGTAGAATGTATGCAAGCAATAACATCACGTGTTTTTTGCAGTTTATCCCTTGTGTCTACCTATTGACTTCAAACTCCCCAATTCAGGACCTGGTGACACCTCATACAGACTCTCTCTGTCGTTGTTGAAGTGCTGTGTTGCTGTCGTCTTCACGTTACACTAGGCTATGATTGGGGACGTTTCTGTTATCCCGTTTTTGCCAATGAGAAGTCGTCATTTATGAACCTGGATCACAACTGCCAATAAGGAGACGGTTTTCTCGGAGTCTTGCGTGTCCCACCATTCAGTTATCCCTCCAGCCAGACAGAGACGAGTACGAGTGAGACATGCCTTGCTCTGGCTCCGCACTCTAATTCTTCAATGTCTTTTTCTGATTGGCTAAAACTGAGCAAGTTTTCTTTTGTAAATTATATATATTACATCCAAATGCAAAGTAATGAATGTATGTATTGCTAGTAAGTTGAATTGTGTACGTGTTATATAACTACTTTAAGATCATGTTTTGCACCGACTCGTTGAAAAATATTAAATATCTATTATATCTTAATATTTTAGTATATAAGAATATTTGTTTTCTTAATTGTGAGTGCTTGGACTCTGTTGTAAACCTTTGATGTTAGGATCTACGTGTACAGAAGTATATGTAAATTATTTGTCAAAATGGAAATTTAATACTTTTAATGTTGTGATTTACATAATCGTGTATCTTGAACACAGGTAACATCAATGTGAGTACAAAGTTCAATGTTCCATAAAATAGTTTTCTTTTTTTGACTCTTGTACAGGTAGAAACTCAAGGTGAGTGTTACGAAGAGGACTCTCAAACCTACAATATGGTCAGCAAACATGTACTACATCTTTTCTTGGGGGGCGATTAAGCCACTCTCCCTTTTTTCCCCTCATGATTTCGGTGAATCTTCATTGTAGGTCATTTTAAATCATCGTCTCGAAGTCGTGTTGTAAAATAACTCTTTAATAAAGGAACTGTCTGAAGTACTCAATTTTGTCCTCTACGGGCTTGGGGACGCTTCTCTCTGTATCTTTCTTATTGAATCTCGCTCACCTGAAGCCTGGGACGCTAAGTATGTTATAAAGACATCAGTTACTTTAAACAACCATTCATACATATTACATATGAACATTTATAATCATAAATGTATCTGAGTAGCTAAACACACATACACACAGAGTATACACGAACAAGCACACATTAGTCACTTTCATACAGAGATACACACAAGTAGATGTGTAACAGTCACTTCTGCACACAATATTGCAACACATACACAAGGTGGAACATCCACATACAATATTGCAACGCATACACACACAAGGTGGAAGGTCTACACACAATATTGCAGCACATACACACCCACACACACACACACACACGAGGTGGATCATCCACACACACAATACTGCAACACACACACACAGAAACACACAAGATGGAGCACCCACGCACAACTTTGCAGCACAAACACACAAGATGGAGCACCCACGCACAATATTGCAACCCCTATTGCGCCCCTTCTATATGGTTCTCTTTTTTTCACCACGAGGCCTGGTCTCAGACCGAGACGCGGGGGCGTTGACCCCCGAAACCCTCTCCAGGTATACTCCAGGTATACACACACACACACACACACACACACACACACACACACACACACACACACACACACACACACACACACACACACACACACACACACACACACACACAAGGTGGTGCATCCAGCAATTACAGCTGTAAACAGAGACTTCTCTATTGGACTTCTCTATTGAACATCAATTTGTACACGAGGATTACATCTCGTTCATTCCTTACTTTCTGTGGCTTTACCATATCTGATTAAGTACATGAAGATGTAATACTTAATCTTTGAAATAAAAACATAAAAAAACAATTATCGTTGTTTTGCTTTAAACCAAGAAAATCAATACGATGTTTAAAATAGGTCAAAAGTTCAATGAGGTGGTTAACGATATCGTCATACAGGGAGGTCATACACACGGTGTATGACCTCTATGTGTATATATGCTGAGAGTTTATTCCTAAATTTAGGGATGTCACCTATTCACTGGTGGTGAATAGGTGACATGCAGCCTAAATAGCTCTTTGTGAAGTCGATAGGCTATAAACCCAATTAATAAAAAATCTCTGATTTATCCAAAATTTCTTGAGTTATAAACTGATCACTTACAAGGTCACGAACCAGCTGTCAGCTAGCACCCAGGTGCTTGCTTACTGCTAGGTGAACACGGACAACAGGTGTAAAGAACCACTTACAAGGTCACGAACCAGCTGTCAGCTAGCACCCAGGTGCTTGCTTACTGCTAGGTGAACACGGACAACAGGTGCAAAGAGCCACTTACAAGGTCACGAACCAGCTGTCAGCTAGCACCCAGGTGCTTGCTTACTGCTAGGTGAACACGGACAACAGGTGCAAAGAGCCACTTACAAGGTCACGAGGTGAACCAGCTGTCAGAACCAGCTAGCAGCACCAGGTGCTTGCTTACTGCTAGGTGAACACGGACAACAGGTGCAAAGAGCCACTTACAAGGTCACGAACCAGCTGTCAGCTAGCACCCAGGTGCTTGCTTACTGCTAGGTGAACACGGACAACAGGTGCAAAGAACCACTTACAAGGTCACGAACCAGCTGTCAGCTAGCACCCAGGTGCTTGCTTACTGCTAGGTGAACACGGACAACAGGTGCAAAGAACCACTTACAAGGTCACGAACCAGCTGTCAGCTAGCACCCAGGTGCTTGCTTACTGCTAGGTGAACACGGACAACAGGTGCAAAGAGCCACTTACAAGGTCACGAACCAGAGTTTTCCAAGATAAAGAAATAAAGGCGTTACGTGCAGAGAATCTTTATTTACAAAGACGTTTCGTACTAAGTAAAGCTTTGATGATGCTCTATTTGGAGCGAAACGTCGTGTATATATAAAGGCATTAATTAAAACAATGAAAAAACAATATTAGAGCAGAATCGCCTATATTATAATACAAGTATAATGCAGCATTAGAAAGTTACAACAGCATAGAATTAGAAAGTTACAACAGCATAGAATTAGAAAGTTACAACAGCATAGAATTAGAAAGTTACAACAGCATAGAATTAGAAAGTTACAACAGCACAACATTAGAAAGTTTCAACAGCACAACATTAGAAAGTTTCAACAGTACAACATTGGAAAGTTTCAACAGCACAACATTAGAAAGTTTCAACAGCACAACATTGGAAAGTTTCAACAGCACAACATTGGAAAGTTTCAACAGCACAACATTAGAAAGTTTCAACAGCACAACATTAGAAAGTTTCAACAGTACAGTATTAGAAAGTTTCAACAGCACAACATTAGAAAGTTTCAACAGTACAGTATTAGAAAGTTTCAACAGCACAACATTAGAAAGTTTCAACAGCACAACATTAGAAAGTTTCAACAGCACAACATTAGAAAGTTTCAACAGTACAGTATTAGAAAGTTTCAACAGCACAACATTAGAAAGTTTCAACAGTACAGTATTAGAAAGTTTCAACAGCACAACATTAGAAAGTTTCAACAGTACAGTATTAGAAAGTTTCAACAGCACACTTAGCTCTCTCTTTTACACTTAGCTTTCTCCATTTCACATTTAGCCTTTACTTTTTTAGACTTAGCTTTCTTTTTCAAACTTTACTGTCCATTTTTCGAACTTAACTTTCTCTTTTTCACTTAGCTTTCTTTTTTCACACTTGACTTTCTCTTGTTTCACTCTTAGCTTTCATTTTTCACACTAAATTAGCTTTCTCTTTTTCACACAGAGCTTCTCTTTTTTTCACAGCTTTATCTTTTTTCACACTTAGCTTTCTCTTTTTCACTTAGCTTTCTCTTTTCACTTAGCTTTCTCTTTTTCACTTAGCTTTCTCTTTTCACTTAGCTTTCTCTTTTCACTTAGCTTTCTCTTTTCACTTAGCTTTCTCTTTTCACTTAGCTTTCTCTTTTTCACTTAGCTTTCTCTTTTTCACTTAGCTTTCTCTTTTCACTTAGCTTTCTCTTTTCACTTAGCTTTCTCTTTTTCACTTAGCTTTCTCTTTTCACACGTTAAGTTTCTATTTTTCACATACTAACCTTCCAGACGCTTACCTTATTAATAACTTCACCGGGAAGTGAGGGGGGGGATCTCTTGATGCTCTTCAATGGCTCTAAATTCAAGGAGTTGGAGTTCCCTTCCAGTTCCTCGCATCAAGATTTGACAAACCTCTCGTTCCCAAGGCACTGAGCGGCCCCTAGGGGTTTAGTGCTTCCCCATGATTATAATGATCTCTCTTCCCCCCATCTCTGAAGCATCCCCGTTCCCCATGCAGCACTGGATGGCCCACTAGGGTTTAGCGCCCTTTTTTTTGGGGGGGGGGATATTACGCTAAGACCCACAATGTTTGACTAACACCCAAGTACCTACTCACCACTAGGTGAAGAAAGGGAAGCAGGTTCAAGGTAGCGTGTCCAGTGTCTGCACCCGTCCTGGGTTACATACTGGGTGCTTTAGTTTTGAGCTGAAGGCGCTACCACTCGAGCCACAAGTCACCACACGGGGGGAGGGAGTATGACCTCAGACATCTGACGACGTGTGTGTGAACAAGCGAAATCGTTCTCAGGCATTTACGTTCTTCATAGACTCTGCGGTATACTTCTGTATCTTATAATTTTCAGAGTGATGCGCTGAACCCACAGGGGTAATACAGCGTCTTGGGGAAGGCGAAACGTATCTGTAGTCCATGTACTGTATCTAGGACTACTTGTGCTATATATACGAAGCTGCCCACATTTCCTCTGATAGTTTTACAAGCCTTTGGAGAGAGCGCGGCTGGAACCAACAGCCTGGCCAATCAGACCAGCAACCGAGAGGCCTGGTCTGGGACCCGCCCGGTGGAGGCCATGACCCCTCCCCTTCCTGCCTCCCGAAGGCGGGTAGAGGAGCTATAAATCGACCCATGCAACCACATATAGGTCAGTACACACACACACACTGCACGAAGGTTATAGAAGCATCGATCTCGACTATTCCAGTCGTCACACGCCACAGAAACACACATTCCCCTGCATGCCTGAACACAGACTCCCGTTGTCCACACAAATTCCTCCTCACCGTGCCTTTACCTTCTCTACTTACAGTCACTAAGCTACGTAATAACTAAGCTACGTAATAACTAAGTTACGTAATAACTAAGCTACGTATTCACTCAGACTTTTTGCGCTCCTGTGGCTTTCTTGATTCGACAGAGATTATACACTCTGGTGACTCGAGAAAAATCCTAATTGGAGAAGTGTCAAACATCACTAGGCTACATATTCACTAGGCTACATATCTTATCTTATCTTATATTTACTAGGCTACATATTTACTAGGCTACATATTTACTAGGCTACATATTTACTAGGCTACATATTTACTAGGCTATATATTCACTAGGCTACATATTTACTAGGCTAAATATTTACTAGGCTACATATTTACTAGGCTACATATTCACTAGGCTACATATTTACTAGGCTACATATTTACTAGGCTACATATTTACTAGGCTACATATTTACTAGGCTACATATTTACTAGACTACATATTTACTATGCTACATATTTACTATGCTGTATATTCACAAGGCTACATATTCACTAGGCTACATATTTACTAGGCTACATATATACTAGGCTACATATTTACTAGGCAACATATTTACTAGGCTGCATATTCACTAGGCTACATATTCACTAGGCTACATATTCACTAGGCTACATATTTACTAGGCTACATATTTACTAGGCTACATATTTACTAGGCTACATATTTACTAGGCTACATATTTACTAGGCTACATATTTACTAGACTACATATTTACTAGGCTATATATTCACTACACTACATATTCACTAGGCTACATATTCACTAGGCTACATATTTACTAGGCTACATATTTACTAGGCTACATATTTACTAGGCTACATATTCACTAGGCTACATATTCACTAGGCTACATATTCACTAGGCTACATATTTACTAGGCTACATATTCACTAGGCTACATATTCACTAGGCTACATATTCACTAGGCTACATATTCACTAGGCTACATATTCACTAGGCTACATATTCACTAGGCTACATATTCACTAGGCTACATATTCACTAGGCTACATATTCACTAGGCTACATATTCACTAGGCTACATATTCACTAGGCTACATATTCACTAGGCTACATATTCACTATGCTACATATTTACTAGGCTACATATTCACTAGGCTACATATTTACTAGGCTACATATTTACTAGTCTACATATTCACTAGGCTACATATTCACTAGGCTACATATTCACTAGGCTACATATTTACTAGGCTACATATTTACTAGGCTACATATTTACTAGGCTACATATTTACTAGGCTACATATTTACTAGACTACATATTTACTAGGCTACATATTCACTACACTACATATTTACTAGGCTACATATTACTAGGCTACATATTTACTAGGCTACATGTTTACTAGGCTACATATTTACTAGGTTACATATTCACTAGGCTACATATTTACTAGACTACATATTACTAGGCTACATATTTACTAGGCTACATATTTACTAGGCTACATATTTACTAGGCTACATATTTACTAGGCTACATATTTACTAGACTACATATTCACTAGGCTACATATTCAATAGGCTACATATTCACTAGGCTACATATTCACTAGGCTACATATTCACTAGGCTACATATTTACTAGGCTACATATTCACTAGGCTACATATTCACTAGGCTACATATTCACTAGGCTACATATTCACTAGGCTACATATTCACTAGGCTACATATTCACTAGGCTACATATTCACTAGGCTACATATTCACTAGGCTACATATTCACTAGGCTACATATTCACTAGGCTACATATTCATTAGGCTACATATTCACTAGGCTACATATTTACTAGGCTACATATTTACTAGGCTACATATTCACTAGGCTATATATTCATTAGGCTACATATTCACTAGGCTACATATTTACTAGGCTACATATTTACTAGGCTACATATTTACTAGGCTACATATTTACTAGGCTACATATTTACTAGACTACATATTTACTAGGCTACATATTCACTACACTACATATTTACTAGGCTACATATTACTAGGCTACATATTTACTAGGCTACATATTTACTAGGCTACATATTTACTAGGTTACATATTCACTAGGCTACATATTTACTAGACTACATATTACTAGGCTACATATTTACTAGGCTATATATTTACTAGGCTACATATTTACTAGGCTACATATTTACTAGGCTACATATTTACTAGACTACATATTCACTAGGCTACATATTCAATAGGCTACATATTCACTAGGCTACATATTCACTAGGCTACATATTTACTAGGCTATAAATTCACTAGGCTACATATTTACTAGGCTATATATTCAATAGGCTACATATTCACTAGGCTACATATTCACTAGGCTACATATTCACTAAGCTACATATTCACTAGGTTACATATTCACTAGGCTACATATTCACTAGGCTACATATTTACTAGGCTACATATTCACTAGGCTACATATTTACTAGGCTATATATTTACTAGGCTACATATTACTAGGCTACATATTTACTAGGCTACATATTTAATAGGCTACATATTTACTAGGCTACATATTTACTAGGCTACATATTCACTAGGCTACATATTGACTAGGCTACATATTCACTAGGCTACATATTCACTAGGTTACATATTCACTAGGCTACATATTCACTAGGCTACATATTCACTAGGCTACATATTCACTAGGCTACATATTCACTAGGCTGCATATTCACTAGGCTACATATTTACTAGGCTACATATTTACTAGGCTACATATTTACTAGGCTACATATTTACTAGGCTACATATTTACTAGACTACATATTTACTAGGCTACATATTTACTAGGCTACATATTTACTAGGCTACATATTTACTAGGCTACATATTCACTACACTACATATTTACTAGGCTACATATTTACTAGGCTACATATTTACTAGGCTACATATTCACTAGGCTACATATTCACTATGCTACACATTTATTAGACTACATATTCACTAGGCTATATATTCATTAGGCTACATATTCACTAGGCTACATATTTACTAGGCTACATATTTACTAGGCTACATATTTACTAGGCTACATATTCACTAGGCTACATATTCACTAGGCTACATATTTACTAGGCTACATATTTACTAGGCTACATATTTACTAGGCTACATATTTACTAGGCTACATATTTACTAGGCTACATATTTACTAGGCTACATATTACTAGGCTACATATTTACTAGGCTACATATTTACTAGGCTAAATATTTACTAGGCTACATATTTACTAGGATACATATTTACTAGACTACATATTCACTAGGCTACATATTCAATAGGCTACATATTCACTAGGCTACATATTCACTAGGCTATATATTTACTAGGCTACATATTCACTAGGCTACATATTTACTAGGCTATATATTCAATAGGCTACATATTCACTAGGCTACATATTCACTAGGCTACATATTCACTAGGCTACATATTCACTAGGTTACATATTCACTAGGCTACATATTCACTAGGCTACATATTTACTAGGCTACATATTCACTAGGCTACATATTTACTAAGCTATATATTTGCTAGGCTACATATTCACTAGGCTACATATTCACTAGGCTACATATTCTCTAGGCTGCATATTCACTAGGCTACATATTCACTAGGCTACATATTCACTAGACTACATATTTACTAGGCTACATATTCACTAGGCTACATATTCATTAGGCTACATATTCACTAGGCTACATATTTACTAGGCTACATATTTACTAGGCTACATATTTACTAGGCTACATATTTACTAGGCTACATATTTACTAGGCTACATATTCACTAGGCTACATATTTACTAGGCTACATATTTACTAGGCTACATATTTACTAGGCTACATATTCACTAGGCTACATATTCACTAGGCTACACATTCACTAGGCTACTTATTCACTAGGCTACATATTTACTAGGCTACATATTACTAGGCTACATATTTACTAGGCTACATATTTACTAGGCTACATATTTACTAGGCTACATATTTACTAGGCTACATATTTACTAGGCTACATATTTACTAGGCTACATATTTACTAGGCTACATATTTACTAGGCTACACATTCACTAGGCTACTTATTCACTAGGCTACATATTTACTAGGCTACATATTTACTAGGCTACATATTTACTAGGCTACATATTTACTAGGCTACAAATTTACTAGGCTACATATTTACTAGGCTACATATTTACTAGGCTACATATTTACTAGGCTACATATTTACTAGGCTACATATTTACTAGGCTACATATTTACTAGGCTACATATTTACTAGGCTACTCAGTCAAAACAGACAACAATCGTCCTGGTGTTGGACGTCGCATGTACATCATACAAGATGTTCACTTTCATACTTCTGAAGAGCTGCCTTTCCTTGGATCAAAAACCTGATTTTTTTTTACCCCCTCCCCATTTCCAGTATGCGTTGTTTGAGACCCCTCCCTGCGGGTTTAGGGCTTCCCCTGCAGTGTAAGCAGTACACTCTGGAGCATTCACCGGAACACAGGAAGGAAAGTCTTCGATGATGTGCTTCCGGTCAGAGATAAAACAAAAGATTGTGACGCACTTCCACTTAAAGTTAAGACGCACCACAGTCACCAGACACTGTGGTGACGCAGGTCACACCAGACACTGGTGACGCAGGTGACACTGCAGGTCACACGCAGGTCGCACAGACTGTGGTGACGCAGTCACACCAGTCACACCAGACACTGTGGTGACGCAGTCACACCAGTCACTGGTGAGTCACCAGACACTGTGGTGACGCAGGTCATACCAGACACTGTGGTGACGCAGGTCACACCAGACACTGTGGTGACGCAGGTCACACCAGACACTGTGGTGACGCAGGTCACACCAGACACTGTGGTGACGCAGGTCACACCAGACACTGTGGTGACGCAGGTCATACCAGACACTGTGGTGACGCAGGTCACACCAGACACTGGTGACGCAGGTCATACCAGACACTGTGGTGACGCAGGTCACACCAGACACTGTGGTGACGCAGGTCATACCAGACACTGGTGACGCAGGTCACACCAGACACTGTGGTGTTGCAAGTCACACCAGACACTGGTGACGCAGGTCATACCAGACACTGTGGTGACGCAGGTCACACCAGACACTGGTGACGCAGGTCACACTAGACACTGTGGTGACGCAGGTCACAGCAGACGCCCTGATGGTGACCGTATCTAAATACAAAAAAATCCATTTCATTTATTTATGGGATAGGATAACTATTCCCAAGTAATAATAACTGCAGCTCTGCTGGAAGGTAACCTGTGAAGCTGCCGTAACTGCTGGGATACTTGACGATATTTATATCGTCCTACTGAAGCCTGCCAGCTCAAGCTGACACTACTGAAATCTCCCAGCTCAGGCTGACATTACTGAAATCCCCCAGCTCAGGCTGACATTACTGAAATCCCACAGCTCAGGCTGACATTACTGAAATCTCCCAGCTCAGGCTGACACTACTGAAATCTCCCAGCTCAGGCTGACATTACTGAAATCTCCCAGCTCAGGCTGACATTACTGAAATCTCCCAGCTCAGGCTGACATTACTGAAATCCCCCAGCTCAGGCTGACATTACTGAAATCTCCCAGCTCAGGCTGAAACTACTGAAATCTCCCAGCTCAGGCTGACATTACTGAAATCTCCCAGCTCAGGCTGACACTACTGAAATCTCCCAGCTCAGGCTGAAACTACTGAAATCTCCCAGCTCAGGCTGACATTACTGAAATCCCCCAGCACAGGCTGACACTACTGAAATCTCCCAGCTCAGGCTGACACTACTGAAATCTCCCAGCTCAGGCTGACACTACTGAAATCTCCCAGCACAGGCTGACACTACTGAAATCTCCCAACTCAGGCTGACACTACTGAAATCTCCCAGCTCAGGCTGACACTACTGAAATCTTCCAGCTCAGACTGACACTACTGAAATCTCCCAGCTCAGGCTGACACTACTGAAATCTCCCCGCTCAGGCTGACACTACTGAAATCTCCCAGCTCAGGCTGACATAACTGAAATCTCCCAGCTCAGGCTGACATTACTGAAATCTCCCAGCTCAGGCTGAAACTACTGAAATCTCCCAGCTCAGGCTGACATTACTGAAATCTCCCAGCTCAGGCTGACATTACTGAAATCTCCCAGCTCAGGCTGACATTACTGAAATCCCCCAGCTCAGGCTGACATTACTGAAATCCCCCAGCTCAGGCTGACACTACTGAAATCCCCCAGCACAGGCTGACACTACTGAAATCCCCCAGCTCAGGCTGACATTACTGAAATCCCCCAGCTCAGGCTGACATTACTGAAATCCCCCAGCTCAGGCTGACATTACTGAAATCTCCCAGCTCAGGCTGACACTACTGATATCCCCCAGCTCAGGCTGACACTACTGAAATCTCCCAGCTCAGGCTGACACTACTGATATCCCCCAGCTCAGGCTGACACTACTGATATCCCCCAGCTCAGGCTGACACTACTGATATCCCCCAGCTCAGGCTTACACTACTGAAATCTCCCAGCTCAGGCTGACACTACTGATATCCCCCAGCTCAGGCTGACACTACTGATATCTCCCCAGCTGAAACACTGAAATCTCCCAGCTCAGGCTGACACTAAATCTGATATTACTGAAATCTCCCAGCTCAGGCTGAAACTACTGAAATCTCCCAGCTCAGGCTGACATTACTGAAATCTCCCACCTCAGGCTGACTACTGAAATCTCCCAGCTCAGGCTGACATTACTGAAATCTCCCAGCTCAGGCTGACACTACTGAAATCCCCCAGCACAGGCTGACACTACTGAAATCTCCCAGCTCAGGCTGACACTACTGAAATCCCCAGCTCAGGCTGACACTTCTGAAATCTCCCAGCTCAGGCTGACACTACTGAAATCTCCCAGCACAGGCTGACACTACTGAAATCTCCCAGCTCAGGCTGACACTACTGAAATCTCCCAGCTCAGGCTGACACTACTGAAATCTTCCAGCTCAGACTGACACTACTGAAATCTCCCAGCTCAGGCTGACACTACTGAAATCTCCCCGCTCAGGCTGACACTACTGAAATCTCCCAGCTCAGGCTGACACTACTGAAATCCCCCGGCTCAGGCTGACACTACTGAAATCCCCCAGCTCAGGCTGACACTACTGAAATCTCCCAGCTCAGGCTGAAACTACTGAAACCTCCCAGCTCAGGCTGACACTACTGAAATCTCCCAGCTCAGGCTGACACTACTGATAACCCCCAGCTCAGGCTGACACTACTGATATCCCCCAGCTCAGGCTGACACTACTGATATCCCCCAGCTCAGGCTGACACAATTACGCATTATGTATGAACATCATCCCGTATATTGGAACATGATAGTCAAATATTTTTATTTTTGTTGTAGTTTCCAGTGTAACTATCATATGAAAGAAGGTAGCAGCACACTGCTGATGTTTCCAATTTTGCTAAATAAAAGAGAAACTGAACCACTGGTGGTGGTGAGGCAGTCACACCAGCCCAGTCTGTCTGCTTCACTCTACATCCACCTTCTTGAAAGATACATGTACTACTAGCAGGACTGGAATCATTTAATTAATGGTACATAATACTGACTGGTCCATGAGTAAGACATATGTGCAACTGTTGAGTGCAGTTATTGTGGAAACGTTTCGCCTGCGCTACAGGCATTTTTTTTTTTTGTAGAATATAGAGGTGACTAAATATTGGAGACAGCAGGAGCAGTGGTGAAGTATAGATGAGGGGGATCAGTCCCCCAGCTGCCTTGAAGAAGCGATTTTGAGTTGGTCAGTAACACCTCAGCTTTGAGATGTGCTCAGTTACTGTTATGAATGAAAAGAAGCTGACTGTCATAGACTAGATGAAGTGCAGGAAATGAGGAAGAGGCTGAAGAAATATGGCGTAAATTTAAGAATGCATTGCTAGTGTTCAGCAGAGGTTTATGAGTCTAGGAAGGTGAAATGATGAGGTGAAGTGGGTAGTAAGGGAGAAAAAAACTGCATACGAGCGATTTTTGTAATGTAAAATGATAGAAAGAAGAAGGAGGTTAAAAAAAAAAAGTGAGGGAGTGCAGAAGAACCACTGAGTCCACATCAACAAATTTTGCTGAGAATCATTGAAGCTGTTTTATAGAGAGATCAATAAGGTGGAGAGGCCTGGGGAGAGACCAGTTGAACCTAGCAGTTATAAACGAAAAGGGAGAATAGATAGATGTTAGGTGGAGGTACTGGAAGGTTGAAAATGATATTGTAACGAGTTGTTGAATGTTAGTGATGAAGGGGAGGTAGTGATTTCATGATTGGGGCAGGGGAAGATAACATTGTATAGGAGCAATGAGGAGTCTGGGTTGCACGTGCGGAAAGTGCGTGAGTAGAATGAAAAAGGGGAAAGCGAATGGGTTAGATGGGATTAAGACAAGAGATGATAAAGGAAGCTAGGAATATGGTGCTGAGTGGTTTGTGTGTTTTTTCAACATGAGTATGAAAGAAGAGAAGGTACCAAAAGATTAGCAGAGAACACGCATAAGTCTCTTAAATGAGGAAAAAGGGAACAAGGGAGAATATAATAATTAGAGGAGGATAAGCCTGTTGAGTATACCAGGTAAAGTTTACGGTAGAATTATTAGTGAAAGGTCTAGGGGTAAAAAGAGCAAAATTACAGAGAAGACGGGGGATTTAGGAAGATTAGGGGGATGTGTAGACCAAGTGTTTATACTGAGACATGTAAGCGAGCAGATCTTAGATAAACGTAAAGAGGTGTTTGTTAAACTAATGAATTTAGAAAAGGAATGTGATAGGATGGATAGGGAAGCCATGTGGCAGAAACTGTAAATGTTTAGAATAAGAGGTAGCAAGTTAAGAGGAGCTTTTAGGCAGAGAGATTGAGGCTCAAGTTAGGGTAAATAGGAGGAAGGACTATTCCCCAGTGAAAGTAGAACTTATTTATTTATTTATTTATTTAATGTCTTTTCAAACAGTACATTGAGATTGTGTATATACAATAGTGGGTTGCAATGTAAAGAGAGCCTCTATTATGCCTAGGCATTATGGGCATTATAGACACACACACACACACACACACACACACACACACACACACACACACACACACACACACACACACACACACACACACACACACACACCCACATATATATATATATATATATATATATATATATATATTTATATAATATATATTTATATATACATATATATATATATATATATATATATAGAGAGAGAGAGAGAGAGAGAGAGAGAGAGAGAGAGAGAGAGAGAGAGAGAGAGGAGAGAGAGAGAGAGAGAGAGAGAGAGAGAGAGAGAGAGAGAGGGAGAGAGAGAGAGGCAGAGAGAGAGAGAGAGAGAGAGAGAGAGAGAGAGAGAGAGAGAGAGAGAGAGAGAGAGAGAGAGAGAGAGAGAGAGAGAGAGAGAGAGAGAGAGAGAGAGAGAGAGAGAGAGAGAGAGAGAGCAAGTAGTAAGGTGCAGTAGTAAGGATGAATGGGAGGATGTTGGCACCTGGAGAAGAAGTTGATATCCTTGGGGTGAAATTTGACTCCAAACTAACCATGAAGAACCATGTTGTAAATCTTGCAAACAAGGCAGCCAGGAAGCTTACAGCACTTCGCCGTATCTCCCATCTGCTTGACAGTAGGGGTTGCAAGATCCTGTACGAGGCACAAGTACGCTCGCACCTTGAGTATGCTCCACTTTCTTGGTTTGCCTGCCCCCCCTCTCATCTGCGACTGCTTGACAGAGTAGAGAACAGAGCAAGACGTCTCATCTCTCGCCTGGACCCATCCTGGATAGATCTGTCATTTCAGCAGAGCCTTCAACATAGGAGGGATGTGGGTGGCCTTACTGTTATGTACAAGGCCAATATTGTCAAAATACCACACTTGGATCCACTTCGAGGACAGCGTGAAACAAGCTTTTATGCCACAAGACGGGCAGAAAGCAGCAACTTCACTCTGGCTGTACCCTTCTCCAGAACATCACTCCATCTGAGATCATACATACCCAGGATGACTCGAGTATGGAACACATTCGTACAGGATAATGATGTCAACGAGATAAAGTCAGTTGATCAAATGAAAATGCTGGCCAGAGATGGCTCCAACTTCATCCTGTTTCCTACTTGATAAGATAAGATAAGATAAGATAAGATTTCGTTCGGATTTTTAACCCCGGAGGATTAGCCACCCAGGATAACCCAAGAAAGTCAGTGCGTCATCGAGGACTGTCTAACTTATTTCCATTGGGGTCCTTAATCTTGTCCCCCAGGATGCGACCCACACCAGTCGACTAACACCCAGGTACCTATTTGCTGCTAGGTGAACAGGACAACAGGTGTAAGGAAACGTGTCGAAATGTTTCCACCCGCCGGGAATCGAACCCGGGCCCTCCGTGTGTGAAGCGGGAGCTTTAGCCACCAGGCCACCGGGCCTTTCAAATGAGCTGATGTAGGCAACAGCTCTTAGCTTGCCAATAAAGTTAGGAATCCTTAACCTGTAAATAGCTGTCAATAAAGCTAGGGATCCTTAACCTTGTCAAACCCTGTGTAAAAAAAAAAAAAAAAAAAAAAAAAAAAAAAAAAAAAAAAAAAAAAAAAAAAAAAAAAAAAAAAAAAAAAAAAAAGAGAGAGAGAGAGAGAGAGAGGGAGAGACAGAGAGACAGAGAGAAAGCGTGGAAGGGAGGGGGAAATGAATGATTGTACATCGTGCCATAATATCTAAACTGAATTCCCAGACTAATACAACCAAGAAGTCTCACATAAACATTCAAAATATGTGGTGCATCCATGATAACAGTAGTGCCAAGTATAAGCTCCAAGGCTCACAACACAACCCTAATACACTCCTGGATCGCTCTTTCTTGCAGTCTACGCTGCTCTTTTGTCTCTCATTGTTGTGTGTATGTGAATGCTATGTCGTTTATGCGTCAATAATAGAGGTGGAGTGGGCTGTAACTTGCGTTCTGACAGCCTTATCATGGGTGGCGTGTATTGAAAATTTCTTGTGTGATTATCAGGCACAAGGAGAAGTCTAGAACGATGGCGTCAAGCTCGAGTTTAGCCTCGAAACTGAAGAAGAAGGCAGTGCGAGTGAAACACCAAAAAGTGAAGCTGTTCAGAGCCAATGAGCCCTTCCTTTCTGTCTTCATGTGGGGAGTAAACCACACGGTATGTTTACCACTTGATCTCTTACTACACTTGACAGTGACTTTCATTGTGAATTTGTTGATATCTAATGTCATCTCTTGCCAGCTTGTACGTCTACACTGGGCGAGAAGTGTGCGTCTTGCTGTGGTGATCATCTCAAGTTGTAGCAACTTGACCATCATCATGATTCTTAAATATTTTTTTCCCTTATATCTTGCGTTTTTGACATAGGCATATACCACAAATCATGAGGAAGACTTGCATGTCCGAGGCATTATGGTGATAACTACTGCACTATGTATCTATGTGAATTAGTGTAATTTCTTATACATTGCTTGTGTTGATATTACAATGTTTAGTAAGTGTAGCTGATATTTTTGTTCTTACCAGCCATTCTCTTGTTAATTCCTGGCCGTTATTTACTGCATAATTATGTGTGTGACAGTCATTTAGAATCAGTTGTCTGGTTCATACATAATACAGAAAATACACTTCTCGTTTGAAACTTAATAACTTTGAGTTAGGTTAGTACTTGAATGGGTGTTTACAGCTTTCATTGCTTTTCAAGACCCCCAAACAAATTGCCACATTATTTGATTTTACAGCATTCTTCTAGGATAAATCTGTTTAATTGTTATAAATGTATATCCTTAAAACCATTGTAAAAACTTTAGGTTGTAAAGACTTTCATACATTGTCCTTTGCGAGAAGTTATTTAATTTTTTGTGAACTTATGCAAAGCATTTCTACATTAAAAACTTCTTTCTTACTTTTGTGGCATCATAACATTTTTATATATCTTCACTGTTATCTAGTATCAAAAAAAATAAATAAAAAAATACCTAGAAATTAGCCAACTAGTATATTACATTATGGGGAGGACCTAAAGGGCTCCAAATGGAAATGAACTATAATGCCTTCATGACTTTTTTGAGTTATCCTGGGTTAAAAATTATCTTGGGTAAAGTACCTATTCCACAAGATATTGATGTTGTTTGTGTGGGCCTTGGTAAGTCTTTTCAGTGTTTTGGTTCTAAACAAGGAGTGGAAAGCAATATCAAGGAGTGCAACCCTTTAGTTGAATATTTACCTTGCATTGCTTACTTGCTCAATTTTGTTGATCACACAGCAATAGGTGTTTGTATTGAGGCTGCCTCATTGTTGGAAATTGTTCAAAAAGGTGTATTCATTCTCCCTACAGATGATGTCTCCTGACAACTTGAAGTTGCATTCTGAAAGTGAAAAACAAGTGATTGTAGGCCAAGGAGGCATGATGCAGGGAATGCACTCCCATTGAATTATGATGGGATAATTGACACACTGAACATTTTACAAGATTTCCATCAGAATAGTGATACTCAAGAAGTAGCTATAAAAGTTTCTGCTAGTTTGTGTTAACTTCAGTCATTCTTCCTTTTTGTATTCTGGACTGTTTTGGAATTCCTACACAAAGTTAATTTATTCTTCAAACTGAGGTATTTATACTAAATAAAGTAATAGAGCATATGAAGTCCTTACCAGAATTTCTTTTGGGTTGTTTACAGTGGATCAGTCACTGTGAGGAACAGGCTGAGCAGATGAAATTAAAAATCCAAAATGAATCAGAAAATCTGAATATGAGTTGAACTATTGAGCTGAATGGAAATGACAAGTGACTTACATAAGATAAGATAAACATTGTGTTCGATTTTTAACCCGGAGGGTTAAACATCCAGAATAATCCAATAAAGCCAGTGTGTTATCGGGGACTACCTGTCTTATTTCCATTAGATACTTTCAATCTCGTCTTCCAGGATGTAACCCACAAGTCAGCTAACACCCAGGTATCTGTTTACTGCTAGGTGAACAGAGACACCAGGTGTAAGGAAATATGCCAAATGTTTCCACCTGTGCTGGGGATCGAACCACAGACACTCAGTATGTGAGCTGAATGCGCTGTCAACTGAGCCACAGGTGCCTATAAAAAACAAACCGATGAAAAATATGTGTTTAAGGATACATTCTTCACTAAAGAGAAAGTTATTATTATTTTATTTGTTTACCTATTTTCAGTGTCTGTGCACCAACTATTGCAGTTTGTAATACGTAAAACTTTTAAGACTGATCCATGCTTTTGCCTGGTACTTCTTGGGCAATGCTATTTCACTTATGCAGTAAAAATATTATGCCAGGTTTGAGAGCACAGATAAGGGTGTATACTTAGCATCAAAAATTAGAATTTTGTCTGTGATTTAATTTTGACTATAATTTTTTTGTTTCTTTCAGAGCAGTGAGCTGAGTCATATTAATGTACCAGTGATGTTAATGCCTGATGACTTCAAAGCTCACTCCAAAGTCCGTGTGGACAACCACCTCTTTAACAAGTAAGTTGCTCACATTCAATAATCATGACTGATTTCTGCTGTAACTTACTGCTAAGCTCTACAGTAAGATATTACAAGGACCCCAGTAGAAATAAGTCACTTTGACTTTTTTGAGGATTATCCTAGGTAATTTACACATATGTATTTATGTATACCTGTGCCTAAATAAACTTACTATATGCAGTTTATGTAGGATGGTAGGTAATTTTATTAGTTTAAGTGTGAAAAAAATTGCAAAGGTTAGTGGATGAGTTTGGGAATGTGTGTAAAGGTAGAAAGTTGAAAGTGAACATAGAAAAGAGTAAGGTGATGAGGGTGTCAAATGATTTAGATAAAGAAAAATTGGATATCAAATTGGGGAGGAGGAGTATGGAAGAAGTGAATGTTTTCAGATACTTGGGAGTTGACGTGTCGGCGGATGGATTTATGAAGGATGAGGTTAATCATAGAATTGATGAGGGAAAAAAGGTGAGTGGTGCGTTGAGGTATATGTGGAGTCAAAAAACGTTATCTATGGAGGCAAAGAAGGGAATGTATGAAAGTATAGTAGTACCAACACTCTTATATGGGTGTGAAGCTTGGGTGGTAAATGCAGCAGCGAGGAGACGGTTGGAGGCAGTGGAGATGTCCTGTTTAAGGGCGATGTGTGGTGTAAATATTATGCAGAAAATTCGGAGTGTGGAAATTAGGAGAAGGTGTGGAGTTAATAAAAGTATTAGTCAGAGGGCAGAAGAGGGGTTGTTGAGGTGGTTTGGTCATTTAGAGAGAATGGATCAAAGTAGAATGACATGGAAAGCATATAAATCTATAGGGGAAGGAAGGCGGGGTAGGGGTCGTCCTCGAAAGGGTTGGAGAGAGGGGGTAAAGGAGGTTTTGTGGGTAAGGGGCTTGGACTTCCAGCAAGCGTGCGTGAGCGTGTTAGATAGGAGTGAATGGAGACGAATGGTACTTGGGACCTGACGATCTGTTGGAGTGTGAGCAGGGTAATATTTAGTGAAGGGATTCAGGGAAACCGGTTATTTTCATATAGTCGGACTTGAGTCCTGGAAATGGGAAGTACAATGCCTGCACTTTAAAGGAGGGGTTTGGGATATTGGCAGTTTGGAGGGATATGTTGTGTATCTTTATATGTGTATGCTTCTAGACTGTTGTATTCTGAGCACCTCTGCAAAAACAGTGATAATGTGTGAGTGTGGTGAAAGTGTTGAATGATGATGAAAGTATTTTCTTTTTGGGGATTTTCTTTCTTTTTTGGGTCACCCTGCCTCGGTGGGAGACGGCCGACTTGTTGAAAAAAAAAAAAAAAAGTGTAAGAGTATGTATTGCATTTAATGCTTCTTGGTGGATTTGTACAATATATCACTTGTGACTTATACTGTTCGTTGCTCATAATTTACAGTAGTGCCTTGACTTACAAATATCTTTCCTGTGAACATTAAGCTATAGTTACAAACATTTAGTTTGTTTTTTAAATGTATTCATATTTTGTGTATGTTCATTTTAGGCATATGTGGAAGGCTCACAAGTATTTGGTAGAGATTAAGTAACTATGCATATAATTACTTTTTTCTCAAAACCAAACTGTGAATATAATTTTTGATCTGCTATTTATTCACCAAATGCATTGATGTTTTGTGAATGTTCATTTTATGCATGTAAGGAGGGCTCATATTTGTTTGGTAGAGATTGGTAAAAACTTTCCATATAATTGCTAAGCTTTTATGACTGAATTATTATTTAATTTTTTCACTGTATGCATTGATATTAGGTGTATGGTCATGTGTATATGAACTCACATTTGTTTGGTAGAGATTGGTTAACGATCTCTTGAGTAGTGACTGGCAGGAGTGTATTTCATGTGCCTCTTCCTTCCTCAACAATCTCGTATGTGGAATTCTATCAGAGGCCTTACCATGATCTAACACCTCAAATACTTTAGTGAAAAAAGCTAGTAAATTTGTGAGGCAGGAATGCCAGCTGTTGATATGTGAAAGCTTAACTTGAAACACAACCCTTTCTCACATACTGAAGCCCAAGAGCCACAACTTCCTCATACAATATGCCCAGGCACCTAGTACTCCTACCATGTTACTGAGAAAGTGGAGTGCATATGTAATGAATGTTGTTTCAGATTCAGTGAGATTGAGGGAAAGGGAGAGAGAGGGACAAAGCTCTACTGCTGCCATTGCCTACACTTTTCTCACTTCATTTCTCCTTTGCCACTTGCTCAGCCACGACGGTAAGGGGGTGGTAGGCATATGTAAAGTGTTGTGTCGGATGCAATGGGAGGGACAGTGGGAATGAATAGGAGAATGGGAAGAAATTTGAGAGGTTAGGAAATGGGAGAGGGAAAAGAAATGAAGAATGGGTAGAAGTGGATGAAAAGGGAAGAGAAAGATGCTCATTTAAGTGTTGTACATATTTTCATATTATTTTATAATATGAATCTCCTGGAACCTACGTGTCTCATAAACCCAAGTTCCAAACACTCACATTACCCACTGTACGTGCACTTGCTAATTATATTAATTAATCTTATGAGTATTGCATTTAATGAATTTTTAAATACGGTAGACTGTTGGTTAACACGTGATCTGCTAATACTTTTTTTGCATTAATGTACATGGTTGCAAAATTGCTGCTGGTGAAGATGCCGCATCAATCAATTTATGTGGCAGAGTACATGTAGGGGAAAAATGTGGCATGCACTGGGTTCTTTGCCCTCCATCTCACAGTAAGCCTACATGCTAATCCATTGTCTTATGGGAGAGGTTTACATAATGTGCACATCCTCCCTTGCCTCAGTGCTCCATTCGTACATGTCTTTTTACCATACTCGGCCTGTGTTAGTGAATCAAATTTTTATCTTTTCGCCATTTTTTCTCATTTCCGGATAGTAAACATGGCATCCAAAAGGAATGTGAGTGACCCTGGAAGTATAAATAAGAAGCATAATTATGCATGAAAGTCTTGATGTTATAAAGAAAATTGAGATCCTAGATAATAAGGCACCTTATCCTGCTAGCAGAGAAGTAGATTTGGGATCATTGGCTGAAAGGTCATAAGGAGGAATGAGAAATTTAATGCTGGAGAAATATCTAGAAGCATTTAGAAAAGCATAAGAGAAGACCAGAATGCACGTATTACGAATGACCAATACAATGTCTGCATCATCCATTGTAATACTTATAACTGTCTCATGAAATTTAATGAGGCTAAATTTGTATACCTTGAGTATACCTTGTCATCAGGAAAGAAGAATCAACCAGACAACAATGCCTGGAAAGTGCTTTTATTACAACCATTAACATTGTTGTCCAGAACACTAGCATCTTTATTATTTTGGAAGTCTAAGCCAAGTTAATTCTTCACCACCAAGACACCATGATCACCTAGAAGTTGAAGTTTTGGAACACTGCAGTGGGCCTACTAACCTATGACAGCCTGGTCCCTCCAACTCCTGAACTCATGGCTTTACTGGTTTTACCTCTTTGCATGTCATCTTTACCACTACATAAACTTCAACTGTGGTTATCTCTGTAGGACCGAATAGCCGTTCATGGCAAAATGTTTCCTTGCCGAAATATCACAGTGATGTGCATGTGTCTTATTTCACATTTGTCAATATTTCATACCAAATCTTACCTATTGATTTATTTCTCTCTCCCATTAACTCCTGTCCCCTCTCCCATTCCCTGCTTTCCTCCAGTTCTTTCGATTTCTCTCAACTGAGAGTGGTTCCCAGCTGAGAGAAATAGTAATTTCTTTTCTAGGGAATTACTTATCAGAGACAGTTATAGATGTGATTTGTAGTGTAGTAACAGCTGTTAATGAGGTGATGATACTGGAAAAATCAAAGAGGCAGTGAGAAAAACACTGATTGGTTTGTGAATAATATCTGCTTGTCTGGATCCCTCAAAAGTATTTCAATACTTGCTGTTGTTGTCGACTTGGGCTTATTCTGTTGCTAACTCCTTAATTTATCACCATTAGAGTCTTCCTTCCCTCCAATATTTCCTTTCAGTAGTGTAGAATAGAAGACAGACAGGGATGTCTGTCCACTAATCTATGATATAGTTAAGAATTAGTCAATTTGAAGGCCAAATTCACTGTCAAAAACATGTTAGAAAGTTTGTACATATACTGTCCACATTTGGATGGTTGAAGTTTTGTGTTATAGTTGTAGACATACATATATGTTCTGTAGTGTCATAAAAATTTTCAGATTTGCATTTTCTGGCTCATTTGGACTTAATATTGTAACTACTCTACAATTGAATTACTGTTTTTATATTTCCATGTGTAGCCTCATGAATTTTTTTTAAATTACAGAGAGAACCTGCCTTCACACTTTAAAGTCAAAGAATACTGTCCCATTGTCTTCAGAAATTTAAGAGAGAGATTTGGTATTGATGATGTTGATTTTCGGGAGTCATTAACAAGGTAGGATATTGTGTGTGTATTACGTATTTCTATACCTGCTTTGGAGTCATGTTACTGTATACAGTGATATCTGAGAAATGAAGTTAATGTGAGTTTTGATAGATATATTTTTATATCTGTTGCTTTATTTGCCTACATTTTGAATGATTGCATTTGTCTATTACATAGTAGTCTTCAGCAGAGCAGTTAAAACTTTTTTCTTGAGTTTGCTTTTTCTTCTATGTTTTGCTTTTGAGCAATACACTGTTTTTTCATTATTTTTTCCAGAAATCTCTTTGTATGAGACTTTATTTTTGTTATGCATCTGTAGATGTAGAACACTTTTCTCACATTCTTTTTTTTTTACCTTTTCTTCATGGTAGATTTTTTAATAGATTTAGCATAACAGTTTTTTTTATAGTGATAAATATATAGTGGCTGTTCAGTATTGTAAGAGAAACAAATATCACCTTTAACTTCGGTTAATAATTATCCATGTTTGGTTTTTCTCCAGAATGTCATTATAATAAGAACATTAAGAGTTAATAATTTTACTTAGTGCCTTAAGTTATAGCCTAACACACAGGCCTCTCTTAGGTCGAGACTAATTGAAGTCCAGCGTTATGGGGGCATGAAAATGGACAGGTAATGGTGGTGTATTTTTATTTATTTTACAGTGATTATTTGCTATTTGAATTGTATTATGCATACTGAAGGATTTGAGCTGCTTAATGACCTTCAATAGAGCTCATCTTGCCTGCTGTAAAGAGGTTAGTGAGCCTTAATGAAGTTTGCACTCTTGTGTATTTCCTGACGAATAAGATGCATTGGTTTTGAATGCAGTGTAGTTTTGAGATTCATCAATGTGTTTTTCTGATTCTGTTTAAAGTGTCTGTAATATTTTGAGGATGAGTTTCAAGAAGATAAAAAATATTTCTAAGTAGCATAGCAGAGAGCAAAGATGAATTCTGCTAAAATTGTGGGACATGAACTAAGTTAAGCTCAAATTCATTGTGTTTTTCTTGGCAGTACTAACGTTGTTTACCTCACACTTGTTTAAGTTGACAATAATGTAACTGTAACAATACATCATTAAAAACTCGTTCTTCCACTGTGCAGAGGAAAATTAATAGACTGTAGTATATAGGATCGTAGTATGAACAGTCTTGAGGAAACTAGGTGTTAGTGATGTGAACAGTGCTATTTAAAGAAAGGTGGTCAGATAGAAGAAGACTTCCCTTGAATTATTAGTGAAGGATGATTAAAAACCCAATATAACCAACCCTTTGGTTGTGGATTATTTCCATTGGGTCAGTTAGGTCCTCTTCCCTAGGATGTGACACACAATAGCTGACTAAGACACTATTGCTAGGTGAATGGGGGCACCAGGTGTAAGGAGACTTGCCTATACATTTTATATGACCTGGGGATTAAATTTGGGTCCTTTCAGCATAGTTTAGGAATGGTTGGTGCATGGTCAGACTGCAACCATCCACACTCCAGAAATGTTGGAAACTACAAGTTTATGAAATTGGTTAAAAATTTCCTTATTTAGTGTATCCAAATACTATATCAGGTAAAGTTTATGGCAGAATTTTGGCAGTAGTGATGAGATATAATTGTTGTTAATAGTGAGGGGATAATTGTAATTGGTGATAGTAATGGAAAATGTGTAACATGCACAAAGTAAATAACAAAAAGGCACAATACCGTGACTGGAACGATACACAAATAACCCGCACATAAAAGACAGAAGCTTACGACGACGTTTCGGTCCGACTTGGACCATTGACAAAGTCACAAAGTGACTTTGTCAATGGTCCAAGTCGGACCGAAACGTCGTCGTAAGCTTCTGTCTTTTATGTGCGGGTTATTTGTGTATGCACAAAGTACAGTGGACCCCCGGTTAACGATATTTTTTCACTCCAGAAGTATGTTCAGGTGCCAGTACTGACTGAATTTATTCCCATAAGGAATATTGTGAAGTAGATTAGTCCATTTCAGACCCCCAAACATACACGTACAAATGCACTTACATAAATACACTTACATAATTGGTCGCATTCGGAGGTGATCGTTATGCGGGGGTCCACTGTATTCAGAAAATGTTTACTACATGCATAGAGCCATTTAAGCATTTCTACTTCTGGGAGTGCCTTAGAGTACTTGGAATGGATCCTCTTTAAGAGATATATATATTGAAAGAGATATACAGTGGTATCCCGAGTTTTGTACAGCTCCCAACTCGAACTTATAGGTTAAATAATGTAGAACTTAGCCATACAGATTGTGAAAAGGACTTGGGGGTTATGATGAGCAGCAACCTTAAACCAAGACAGCAATGCCTAAGTGTACGTAGTAAGGCAAACAGATTACTGGGATTTATATCAAGAAGTGTAAGCAACAGAAGTTCAGCGGTTATATTACAGCTTTATACATCATTAGTAAGGCCTCACCTAGATTATGCAGCTCAATTCTGGTCTCCATATTACAGAATGGACATAAATTTGTTAGAAAACATTCAGCATAGAATGACTAAATTAATACATAGCATTAGAAATCTTCCTTATGAAGAAAGATTGAAGACCCTTAACCCTTTCAGGGTTCAAGGCCAAAATTTGAAGGGGTGCCCCAGTGTCCAAGAAATTTTGAAAAAAAAAAAAAAAAAATTTCTTACAGAATTAAAGAGTATATTTTTGTGAAGGTAATAAAACAAAAAAAAAATTTCTGATCAGTACTTACTGATATACAGTGGCGAGAAGTTGATCCAAAATGACCGGGTGGCGGCAACATCGACGATTTCCACAAACGCGCATTTCTTTATTTTACGTTTTTTATAGTTTTTTCTTTTCTTTTCTAATTTTTTTCTTTTCCTACTAACATTCGGGGCCTGAGAGACCAATACTGTATATAATGTATATATATAAACTCACTGTATTGAACACAATAACCACACTAAAGTTATCATAATATTGTTTATGACTTGTTTATTACAATAAACATGCACAAATCTTGTATAATACTAATGTTCTATGATATATTTACATATGTACAATCACTGGACATGTTTTTAGAACTGCTGCAGCTTGTGGAACTCCTTGAAACAAGGCACCATGCACAGAGGTACCTTACATTCCTCGCACATAAACCGAGTGTCTTTGCGTCTTTGTTGCCGTCGTTTTGTTTGTGCACAGACAACACATCTCTTCTGAGCAAATTTCTTCTTAGTTGCAGGAAGCTGTATCATGAAGTGATCACCTTCCCTCCTCGAACGCTTGGGTATATCCTGAGGAGTTCGAGGACGGTTTTGTATAGCAGGTGTTGTTACCTGGTATTTCATTATGAGTTGTCTGACAACAGACAAACAAAATTCACCATACGGTGGTCTGTTGCCAGTCTTCACTTGGTACATATTTTATGCATTGAGCATTGAAATGTCCATGAGATGGAAGAAAAGTTTCATATACCACTTGTACCTCTTATGAACACAGTCAACAAAGCCAATCTGCATATCACATTTGTCAACCAAGCGCATGTTTTGTGTATAATCAGTCACTGTCACTGGTTTTCGAATATGTTCATTAGTCATTCTATCAACTTTGCCACTGTTTTGCATTTCGTTACGGTGAATGGTTGTCAACAATGTGACATCTCGTTTGTCATGCCACTGTAATGCCATGATGTCATTGGCAGTAAACACGTGCACCTCATCACCACGAGTGCTTACGTTGAACCTGGGCATATGTTTACGATTAGAACGCACTGTGCCACACACATCTGTCTTGTTCACTCACAAGAAATCACTGAG